>NW_017670812.1:55600-202882 GCF_001879085.1 Nicotiana attenuata
GCTGCGCGCCGCAGCGGTCATGTGCATTGCATTGCATTCATGCATTATTACCTATTTGTCTTACTTGTCCTGGTATTGTTGTTGTTCCACCGTTTAACATGCTGAATCGCTGATTATAGCTTTATATTGTAATATTTCGGAATTTCTTACTTTCAGCCATTATATATGTTTATTACTCACTGAGTTGGAAGTACTCACTTTACTCCCTGCACCATGTGTGCAGATTCAGGTGCTCCGGAGACTTAGTGGAGTTGTTTGCTGTTTTCGTGAAGTTTATTTTGAGGAGTTGTTGAGGTAGCTGCCTGACGTCCGCAAGACCCGACTCCTCCCCTTTATTTTATTTATCTTTCCATATCCTAGATTTCTTTATTACTATGGATATATTACTCTGTTACGTCTAGAGGCTCTAGACTCGTGACTCCAGATTTATTGGGGAATGTTTGGAATATTCGTTATTATTTTTCGTACTATTTTATTTAGATTCGGATTGGAACCTTGACATTTGCTATTTTAATCGTATTATTTGTTAACGGATTACGTATTTGGGTTGAGAGTATTTAATTGGTCGGGCTTGCCTAGCATAAGTGTTGGGCGCCATCACGACCGGGATTGGGGTCGTGACAAGTTGGTATCAGAGCCTAGGTTACTAGGCCTCGCGAGTCATGAGCCGGTTTAGTAGAGTCTCGCGGAACGGTACGGGGACGCCTGTACTTCTCCTCAAGAGGCTGCGGAACCTTTAGGAAAACTCCATATTCTTGAAATCCTTGTCGTGCGGCTTTGTGATTCGAGAACTAAATCTCTGTATTCTATTCTCTCGCAGATGGCGAGAACTCGTGCTACCGGACGCGATGGTCGACCACCATTACCACCCACTAGAGGTCGTGGGCGCGGTCGTGGTCGAGGTAGGGCAGCTGAGACAACACCTACTGACCCACCAACTGCCACAGTTCAGGACTAGATTCTAGTTGTCGATGTCCCAGCAGCACCTGTGCAGCCACCAGCAGTGCCTATTGCTATTCCTGGTCTCCAGGAGACCTTGGCACAGATACTATCAGTTTGCACTGGCCTGGCTCAGGCAGTCTCAGCTTCTACTGCAGCAGCTGCTTCCCAGACCGGGGGAGGACATCAGACCCCTGTTGCTCACACACCTGAGCAGGTTGCCCAGGGATTTCAGACACCGGAAGCAGCCTTAGCTCCGCCAGTTGCTCCAGCTGCTCCAGTTGCACCAGTTCCAGCCTATGAGTTTCCCGCTATGCCAGACGATGAGCAGCATCGTCTTGAGAGATTCGGCAGGCTTCAGCCTCCGACGTTCAGCGGTGCCGAGGGCGAGGATGCCCAGGGTTTTCTGGATAAGTGTCAGCGTATGCTTCGATCTTAGAGTCGAGTGGTGTGGCTTTTACTACTTTCCAGTTCTCAGGGTCTGCATTCACCTGGTGGGAGGACTTCGAGAGGCGTAGGCCGGTTGGTGCAACGCCCCTTACATGGCAGCAGTTCTCCACTCTCTTTCTGGAGAAGTACGTACCGCAGTCTCACAGGGAGGAGCTGCGTCGTCAGTTCGAGTGGTTGGTTTAGGGGGACATGTCTGTGACCCAGTACGAGTTGAGATTCACGCAGCTAGCTCGGCATGCCACTTGGATGATCCCGACAGATCGGGAAAGGATTAGGAGGTTCGTGGATAGCCTCAACTATTCACTCTACATTTTGATGACCAGAGAGAGGGTTATGGGTGCCTCGTTTGAGGAGGTAGTTGACATGGCTCGAGAGATTGAGACGGTTCGCCGTCGGGAGCGTGAGGAGAGAGAGGTAAAGAGGCCTCAAAGTTCAGGTAGTTTCAGTGGTGCTCCGTCTAGGGGCCAGTTCCAGCGTGGCAGAGGCCGTTCCTTCAGGCCTCCTCAGTCAGGTCGTCCAGAGTACAGTGGGGCCTCTTCAGGCCGTGGTCATCAGGGATTTCAGCAGGGCCAGACTTCACTTAGTGCCCTTCCAGCTCAGAGCTCTACACCTGCCTCTTCAGCCTAGGGTTCTTCAGCAGCAGGGGGTTTCCATCAGTCCCCTTCTCCAGCGCCGGGTAGTTGCTACGAGTGCGGTGAGTTCGGTCATATGAGGAGGCAGTGTCCTCGGCGTCGTGGTAGTCAGTCTCAGCAGAGGGATCAGCCCTCATCTTCTGCTCCTGTTTCATCAGCACCCGCCCAGTCAGCTAGGGGTGGAGGTCAGGTAGCCAGGGGCCGCCCCAGGGGTGGAGGCCGGACTGGTGGTGGTCAGGCTCGATTCTATGCTCTTCCGGACAGGAAGGACGCCATTGCCTCAGATGCTGTTATCACAGGTATTATCTCAGTCTGCCACAGAGATGCCTCTGTCTTATTTGATCCCGGATCTACCTATTCCTATGTATCTTCATATTTTGCTCATCACCTGGGTACTACCCGAGGTTGTCTTGCTTTGCCTGTTCATATATCTACCCCGGTGGGTGATACTATCATTGTAGATCATATATACCGATCCTGTTTAGTGACTATTGGGGGTCTGGAGACCCGAGTTGACTTATTGCTGTTGAGCATGGTTGATTTTGATGTTATTCTGGGTATGGATTGGTTATCTCCGTACCATGCTATTCTGGACTGTCATGCTAAGACAGTTACGTTGGCTATTCCGGGTATTCCGAGGATTGAGTGGCATGGTACGACTGATTATGTTCCCAGCATGGTGATTTCTTTTCTAAAGGCCCAGCGGATGGTTGGGAAAGGTTGTCTATCTTATTTGGCTTTCGTGAGAGATATTGGAGCTGAGACTCCTAGTCTTGACTCTGTCCCCGTCATGAGGGACTTCCCTGATGTGTTTCCAGCAAACCTGTCGGGCATGCCACCGGACAGGGACATTGATTTTGGTATTGATCTGGTACCGAGCACTAAGCCCATCTCTATTCCTCCGTATCGCATGGCACCAGCAGAGTTGAAAGAACTAAAGGATCAGCTTCAGGAACTCTTAGATAAGGGGTTTATTCGTCCTAGTGTGTCACCGTGGGGTGCAGCGGTGCTATTTGTAAAGAAGAAAGATGGCACAATGAGGATATGCATTGATTACAGATAGTTGACCAAGGTGACAGTGAAGAACAAGTATCCACTACCTCGTATTGATGATTTGTTTGACCAGCTCCAGGGGGCAAGGGTATTCTCGAAGATTGATCTCCGTTCAGGCTATCACCAGCTGAAGATCAGGGATTCGGATATTATAAAGACTGCCTTCAGGACTAGATATGGGCACTATGAATTTCTGGTTATGTCTTTTGGGCTGACAAATGCCCCAGCCGCGTTCATGCACTTGATGAACAGCGTATTTCGGCCGTATCTGGATTCATTTGTTATCGTTTTTATTGATGATATCCTAGTGTACTCGCGTAGCCAGGAGGAGCATGCTCATCACTTAGAGTGGTGTTACAGAGGTTGAGGGAGGAGAAGCTTTATGCAAAGTTCTCCAAATGTGAGATTTGGCTTGGGTCTGTAGCTTTTCTGGGACACGTGGTGTCCAGTGATGGTATTCAAGTTGATCCAAAGAAGGTAGAGGCGGTGCAGAGTTAGCCCAGACCGTCCTCAGCCACGGAGAGTCGAAGTTTCCTCGGTTTGGCAGGTTATTATCGCCGGTTCGTCCAGGGTTTTTCTCTATTGCTTCGCCCTTGACTAAGTTGACGCAGAAGGGTGCACCATTCGTATGGTTAGACGAGTGCGAGGAGAGCTTTCAGAAGCTCAAGACAGCTTTGACCACAGCTCCAGTGTTAGTTTTGCCATCAGCCTCAGGTTCTTACACTGTGTATTGTGATGCTTCGAGAGTCGGGATCGGAGTGTTGATGCAAGAGGGTAGAGTTATTGCATATGCTTCTCGTCAGTTGAAGCCTCATGAGCAAAACTACCCCGTACATGATTTGGAGTTGGCTGCTATAGTTCATGCGTTGAAGATTTGGAGGCACTACTTATATGGCGTATCTTGTGAGGTATATACTGATCATTGTAGCCTTCAGCATTTGTTCAAACAGAAGGATCTTAATTTGAGGCAGCGGAGGTGGCTTGAGTTACTCAAGGACTATGACATTACCATTTTGTATCATCCGGGGAAGGCCAACGTAGTGGCCGATGCGTTAAGCCGGAAGGCGGTCAGTATGGGTAGCTTGGCGTACATTCCAGTTGGGGAGAGGCCCTTTGCAGTTGATGTTCAGGCTTTGGCCAATCGGATGGTGAGGTTAGATATTTCGGAGCCTAGTCGGGTGTTGGCTTGTGTAGTTTCTCGGTCTTCCTTGTATGACCGCATCAGAGAGCACCAGTATGTTGATCCACATTTGCTTGTCCTTAAGGACAGGGTTCAGCACGATGACGCCAGAGATGTGACTATTGATGATGATGGCGTGATTAGGATGCAGGGCCGGATTTGCGTGCCCAATGTGGATGGGCTTCGGGAGTTGATATTAGAGGAGGCCCACAGCTCGCGGTATTCCATTCATCCGGGTGCCGCGAAGATGTATCAGGATTTGAGGCAGCACTACTGGTGGAGGAGAATGAAGCAAGATATAGTGAGTTATGTAGCTCGGTGTCTCAACTGTCAGCAGGTCAAATATGAGCATCAGAGGCCCGGTGGCGTACTTCAGCGGATAGATATTCTCGAGTGGAAGTGGGAGAGGATTACGATGGATTTTGTGAGTGGTCTCCCTCGTACCTCGAAGAAGTTTGATTCGATTTGGGTGATTGTGGATCGGCTGACCAAGTTCGCGCACTTCATTCCGGTGTGTTTTACATATTCTTCGGAGCGGTTGGCAGAGATTTTCATCTGGGAGATTGTTAGGTTGCATGGGGTCCCAGTTTCTATCATCTCGGATAGGGGCAGTCAGTTTACTTCCCATTTCTGGAAGACGTTTCAGCAAGAATTGGGTACACAGGTAGAGCTGAGCACAACATTTCATCCCCAGACGGACGGGCAGTCCGAGCGTACCATTCAGATATTGGAGGACATGTTGCGTGCCTGTGTTATTGATTTTGGAGGTTCTTAGGCTGAGTTCTTGCCACTTGCAGAGTTTGCGTACAACAACAGCTATCAGTCCAGCATTCAGATGGCACCGTATGAGGCCTTATATGGGAGACGGTGTAGATCTCCGGTTGGTTGGTTTGAGCCCGGCGAGGCTAGACTATTGGGGACAGAGTTGGTTCAGGATGCCTTAGAGAAGGTGAAAGTGATCCAGGAGAGACTTCGTACAGCTCAGTCGCGTCAGAAGAGTTATGCGGACCGGAAGGTTCGAGACGTATCCTACATGGTGGGCGAGAAGGTCTTGTTGAAACTAAAAGTGCAAACTATTAACATTTACCATAAATTTTTTGAAACTTTGTATAAAAATATACATATATATAGGTGTAATGATAAATTTGAAATAGCCACTTCTATTGTCGGTTTGGTTCGNCTCGGATGTGAATTCCGGTGATTCGGTTAGCTTCGGGAGGTGATTTGTGACTTAGGAGTGCGATCGGAAGTGATTTTGGAGGTCCGGAGTAGGATTAGGCTTGAATTGGCAAAGTTGGTATTTTGGCGAATTCTGGTGGATAGGTGAGATTTTGATCCGAGGGTCGGAATGGAATTCCGAGAGTTGCAGTAGCTCCGTTAGGTGATTTTGGATATGTGTGCAAAATTTCAGGTCATTCGGATGTGTTTTGGTCGGGTTTTTGATCGAATGCGTAATTTTGAAGTTTTTAAGAAACTTAGGCTTGAATTCGATGTGATTTGATGGTTTTAGCGTTGTTTGATGTGTTTCGAGGATGAGAACAAGTTTGAATGAGGAATTAGGATGTATTGGTGTTTTTGGTTGAGGTCCCGGGGGCCTCGGGGTGAATTCGGGTGGTTGAACGAGAGTTTTGAAGTTTGCTTCAGGTCTGTTGTTGCTGTCATCTGGTATTTTCGCTTCTGCGGAAATGGACCGCAGAAGCGGTTCTGCAGAAGCGGGTGAAGGAGCGCAGAAGCAGTTTGTGGCCAGGTGAGGAGATTCCGCAAAAGCGGAATATAGTCCGCAAAAGCGAGTCCGCAGGAGCGGACTGTCAATCGCAGAAGCGGTACTGGGTGATCCGCAGAAGCGGATTATGGGACGCAAAAGCGGAAAATTGCAACTTTAATGAAAACCGCTTAAGCGGACTTCTGACCGTAGAAGCGGTCCCGCATAAGCGGAAAAGGGACCGCAGAAGCGAAATTAACTGTTGACAGAAGGGTTTAAAATATTATATTTCATCCGCAAACAAGAGGTAGTTTCCATCATTTTTAAGCGACTTGGAGAGCTTTGGGCGAGGATTTTCGAGGGTTTTGACTGAGAATCAATTGGAGGTAAGTCTCTTGGCCTAATTATTCGAGTTTATGGAAGAAATTACATGTAAATTGTGGAAAATTCATCAAAAACGGGTCAAGCTAGGGCTTGGAAAGCTGTGATGTAAAAACGGATTTTGAAAGGGCATTTGAACTTCGATTTTGGTAAAATTGGTATGTGTAGACTCGTGGTGAGACGAGGAATCCAGTGATGTAAATTTCGTAATTTTTCGAGAAGTGGGCCCGGGGCTCGGGTTTTTCCAACTTAGTGAATTTTGGTGTTTTTCGAGTCTTTTCGATTGGGTTATGTTTCTTTAGCCTATTGTAATGTATTCGTTGTGGTTTTAATCAGATTCGGCGTGCGAAGAGGTTGATTCGAAAGGCAAAGGCATAGCGAACTAGACTTGTGGCCGGCTTGAGGTGAGTAATAGATGTAGATGATGACCGGAGGGTTTGAAACCCCGGTATATCACATTCTGACGCTATAGTGAGGCGAGACACATACTCTATGACGAGTGCGGGGTCGATTGTGACTGGGGATTGTGACCTAGTCCGTTCCGATTGATGTTCGTACTGTGTTCTTGACTAGAAATTGTTTGGTAATCATCCTACTTGGATTTTATGAATATGTTTGGGGTTTTGTGCCTATCATGTGCATCCTTCAGGGATCCTTATCACTGTTTCCATGATGCTTAGCATATTTCATGATATCAGCCCTGAGTTAGACACTGCCTCGAAATGATTAGTAAATAAATAAAGGTTTATACACTTAGCTCTATAATTCCTAATAATTGAAACTAAAAATGAACAATTTGACTGTGCCCGAGTGGCTTGCATGCATATATATATCTGGACTGAGTGTGGATCGGGCTGCACGCCGCAGCGAATGTTACGATGATATTGCGCTTGGGCTGTAGGTGCCCCTCCGGAGTCTGAACCCCCACAGTGAGCGCGGGTACCCAAATGGATCGGGCTGCGCGCCGCAGCGGTCATGTGCATTGCATTGCATTCATGCATATATACCGATTTGTCTTACTTGTCCTGGTATTGTTGTTGTTCCACTGTTTTATGTGCTGAGTCGCTAATTATAGCTTTATATTGTAATATTTCGGAATTTCTTACTTTCAGCCATTATATATGTTTACTACTCACTGAGTTGGAAGTACTCACTTTACTCCCTGCACCATGTGTGCAGATTCAGGTGCTCCGGAGACTTAGTGGAGCTGTTTGCTGTTTTCGTGAAGTTTATTTTCAGGAGTTGTTGAGGTAGCTGCCTGACGTCCGCAGGACCCGACTCCTCCCCTTTATTTTATTTATCTTTCCATATCCTAGACTTCTTTATTACTATGGATATATTACTCTGTTACGTCTAGAGGCTCTAGACTCGTGACTCCAGATCTATTGGGGAATGTTTGGATATTCGTTATTATATTCTGTACTATTTTATTTAGATTTGGATTGGAACCTTAATATTTGCTATTTTAATCGTATTATTTGTTAACGGATTGCGTATTTAGGTTGAGAGTATTTAATTGGTCGGGTTTGCCTAGCATTAGTGTTGGGCGCCATCACGACCGGGATTGGGGTCGTGACAACAGGTTTGGTCCGTACATGATCATTGTAGTCCCTTTATTTGCTTCTTTTATGCTATTTCTATTGTTGATTTCTCGTACTAGTTCATGCTATCATCTTGTTTCGTATCAGTTGTTTCTTCACTTTACATTACATATCCATATTACATTTTCATACTATTTATTTACATCCTAGTAGGTGTCTTGACCTAGCCTCATCACTACTCTACTGAGGTTAGGCTCGATACTTATTAGATACCGTAGTAGTGTACTCATACTATGCTTCTGCACATTTTTGTGCAGATCCAGGTACGTCTGCTCGTGCCTGTCATTAGAGATTATTTGTAGATGTTGCTTGAGAGACTTTAAGGTATACCTGCTCCACGTCTGTAGGTCTCAGAGTCACCGTCCTTGTTTTTCTGTTACTTTTGCACTTCTTTCAGACAGTGGTGTAGTAGTTTCACTAGATTTACTCTATAGAGCTTATGACTCAATTTCATCAGTTTTGGGGAGCGTACTGTTGAGAATATGTCTTGTATCCGGAGGTTATATCAGTACTCAATTTTGTTTTAGTATTTTGATAAATTGTTTCTGCCAAGTTATTATTATTTGTTAGGCTTACCTAGTCATAGAGACTAGATGCCATTGTGATTACCTACGGAGGGAAAGTGGGGTCGTGACACCAGTACCTAGAATTTATCATGCAATAGTTATTTAAAATTCAAAATCTTGCATTAGAAAATATACTTGAACTATATAGAGTTTCATGATATACATGACTGGCATAAAAGATAATATTCTTATACCTAATTTTATTTTTGATTGTGACCACAAGAATTATAATTGATCTTTTTATAAAGGATCGGGGGTATGTAACATGATTGTAACGACCTGGCCGATCATTTTGAGAGTCGTAGCCCTATTCCTCCATTTACTGCTCATTTTATGATTTATAGCTACTATGTCACTTGTCGGGGTAGTTCGTTTGGGTTCGGAAAGGTTTCCGAATGAATTGAGAAACTTAGTCTCTAGGTTAAAAGTTTAAGTTGAAATGGTTGACCGGATGTTGATTTATGTGTAAACGACTCTGGAATGGATATTTGATGGTTTTGTTAGCTCTGTTAGGTGATTTTGGATTTAGGAGCATGTTCGGATTGTGATTCGGAGGTCCGTAGTGGAATAAGGCTTGAAATGGCGAAAATTGGATTTTTGGAAAGTTCGACTGGGAGTGAACTTTTTAATATTGGGGTGGGATTCTGTTTTCAAAAGTTGGAGTAGGTCTGTGGTGTCAGTTGTGACTTGTGTACAATATTTGACGTCAATCGGACGTGATTTGATAGGTTTCAGCACCGTTTGTAGAAGTTGGAATTTCCTTAGTTCAATAGGCTTGAATTGGGGTGCGATTCGTATTTTTGATGTTGTTGATGCAATTTGAGGGGTTGACTAAGTTTGTATCATGCTTAAGGACTTGTTGGTATAATTGGTTGAAGTCCCGAAGGGATCGTGTTGATTCCAAATGGTAAACAGATCAAAAATTGAATTTGAGAGGTTGCTGAAGCTAGAGTCTGCTGGTGTAATCGCACCTACAAAGCATCGATCGTAGGTGCGAGCTCGCAGGTACAAGATGTGAAGCGCACAAGCGGCCAGAATTGGGGAGGACTATGGTCGCAGGTGTAGCATGATGGGCGTAGAAGCAAAGTGTGCGCATGTACGATGGAAATTCCGCATCTGCGATTGCGCAGATGCGAGAGGAAGGACCGCAGAAATAGAGGCCCAGTTCTAGTGGTTCACCAAAGAAGTTGGAGATTGTCGTTTCTACGACGCTGCGGATGCGTTTATGTTTCCGCAGAAGCGGAAGGCTGGGCAGAACCATAAATTCAAGGGTTTGTGATTTTTCTTCATTTTGAATATTTTATGCTCGGGATTGGGCAATTGTTTAGAGCATTTTCGAGGGGTTTCTTGAGGTAAGTCACTTGTGTTCATTTTTATTCAAAAATCTTCTTTCCCCATTGATTTTCCCACCTAGATTGTGTGGTTTGAGGTGAAATTTGGGAATTTGAGGTTAGGGATTCGGAAAGCTTAATTTGGGGATTTGGTGGCGATTTGGTGTCGGATTTTGGTAAATTTGGTATGGTTGGACTCATGGTTGAACTGCCTTTCGGGTTTTGTTTCTTTTATCAGATTTTGAGTCTAGGACCCGGGGGCCGGCTTTTTTTGGTGGACTTTTGAATTTTGATTTATAACTTAGTTTTCCTTGTGGAATTGATTCCTTTAGCCCGTGTTGATTGTATCGCATTGTTTGTGGCTAGATTCGAGGCATTTGGAGTTTGTTTCGCGAGACAAAGGTGTGTTCGAGTAGAGATATGCTCGGATTGAGGTAAGTAACACTTCTAAACTTGGCCACGAGGGTTAGAAACCCCGAATTTTGTGTTATATGTGTGGTGTTGAGGTAACGCACATGCCAAGTGATGGGTGTATGGGCGTGCACCATAAGAATTGTGACCTAGTCGATTCCATGGAACTGTATAGTGGATTTATCTTATTGATATCCGTGTTTTCATCATGTGATAAAGAAATTGGACTGCCAATCACGCTATAAATCATGTCTAGGCTATATGCTGGTAATGTTGGGACCCATAGTGGTCGTTACTTGCTGTTGACTTATTGATTGCTTTGAAATTTCATGCTCAGTCATATTATTCATTGCATATCATATCTCAGTCTCTGTTGCTATTATTGATACATCGTATCATCATTTTTGGGCTAGTTTCACAACATTGTCAGCCCGAGAGAGAGAGAGAGAGAGAGAGGGAGAGAGAGACTGGAGAGACTGATGACTGAGTGAGGCCGAGCGCCTGATTGTGAGTGACAGTTATGGGATCAGGCTGCACACCGCAGCATATGTTATTGATTTATGCCTGGATCTGGCTGATTATAACGCTAGGGATGAAGGAGCGCCCCCCCCCCCCCGAGTCTGTACACACCCCTAGTGAGTGTAATTGATTTATATTGAGGGATGGATCTTCCCTGGGTATGGATCTTGCCCGAATCATTTATACCTGGGATTGGACCTTCCCCATGGGCTGGATTGGCCCTATCTAGTACTAAGTGACTGACTGTCAGTTGATGTATATATATTCGGGATGGATCTTCCTTGGGCTGGATTGGCCGTATACAGTACTGAGTGATTGAGTATTCTAAGAGTGTGAGTACATGAGACTTTCAGCATGGTGCATCACATACAGCATTGCATTGGCATGTAGATGTAGAGAAGTTATATTCCTCATATCATTCAGAATTGATCTATCTTACTTGTGTTAGTTTAACTGTTAAACATGAAAGCATGCCTACACTTCCGTACTGTTATTTCTATATTGAACTGTTCTTGCTGAGTTCTTCAGTCAAAAGGTTAGATTCGTTACTTATTGAGTTGGTGATACTCACGCTACATCCCGCACCTCATGCGCAGATCCAGGTGCTTATGGTCACGGCGGTTGGTGAGTTGTGGAGTCCTAATTTTTAGAGATTATCGAGGTAGCTGCTTGGCGTTTGCAGACCTTGACTCTCCCTTCTTATCTTTAATTTTATGTTTCAGTTTTATTTTCTGGACGATGTACTAGACTATATCTTCATGTATATGCTCATGTACTCGGTGACGCCCTGGTTTTTGCAGAGATTTTGTATTGAGTTGTGATTTCTTATTCTGTTTTGAAAAGGTTTTTCCTTAAAATTTAACAGCTTCCATATCTTTCCAAGCTTTAGAGTGTTGGGAATGTCTGAGTAGTCGGCTTGCCTAGTTCTATGATAGGCGCCATAACGACGGGTTGGTTTTGGGTCGTGACAAGTTGTTATCAGAGCCTAGGTTGTACAGATCACATGAGTCATGAGCAGCTTTAGTAAATTCTTGCGGATCGGTATAGAGAAGTTTGTACTTATCTTGGAGAGGCTATCAAACCCTTAGGAAACTTCATATTCTTGTATTCTTGTCATGCGGATTTGTTGATTCTGGTAACTAAACTTCTGTTATTCTATTTTCTCACAAATGGTGAGGACACGCACTACCTGTCGGGATGGACATCCACCAGTGCCACCAGCCAGGGCCATGAGAGGCCGAGGTCGCGGTAGGGGTAGAGGTGCAGCTTGTACATCAGCTAGAGCGGTACTAGCAGACCCACCAATCGCTCCAGCTTGGGATCAGGTACCAGATATAGTTGAGCTTGTGGGGTCTGCCCAGGCACCAGCTGCGCCCATTGTAATAGGCCTTTAGGAGGCTTTGGCTCAGATTTTGGTTGTGTGCACCAGCCTTGCTCAAGCAATTTTTGTTCTGGCCACAGAAGCCACTTCTCAGGCCGAGGGAGGTACTCAAACTCCCGCCGTCCGTACTCTAAAGCAGGTAATACAGGGACTATAGACATTGGGGGTACCACCTGCCTAGTCGGTTGTAGCTGCCTAGGCCTAGGTGGGTCCTGTTATGATTTATGGAGAGCAAAGGAGACTAGAGAGGTTTGGGAGGCTCCAACCTCCATCTTTTAGTGGGGCAGAGTCAAAGGACGCCCAAGATTTCTTGGACAGGTGCTAGTCGATTCTTAGATCAGCAAGTATCCTGGAGACCAATGTGGTCTTGTTCACTACTTTTCAGTTTACTTGGTTGCCTTCAGTTAGTGGGAGGCTTATGAGAGGCACTGACCGGTCGATGCAGCACCACTTTCATGGCATGAGTTCTCCATTCTCTTCTTGGAGAAGTTCTTGCCACAGTCTCGTAGAGAGGAGCTGCACAGGCAGTTTGAGCAGCTATGTCAAGAGGGCATGTCTGCGACTCAATACAAGATAAGGTTTTTCGAGTTGGCTCGTCATGCAGTTTGGTTGGTCCCTACAGATAGGGAGAGGATTAGGAGGTTCATTGATGGCCTCACATATCAGTTGCAGTCTCTTATGACTAGGGAAAGGGTAACTGGTGCTACTTTTGACGAGGTGGTCGATATTTCTCGGCAGATAGAGATGGTCCGTAGTTAGGAGCGTAGAGAGAGGGAGGCCATGAGGCCTCATAGTTCGGGTGGTTTCAGCATTGTTCCTTCTGGGGGTCAGTTCTGCCACAGCAGGGGACGTCCTTATAGGCATGCCCAGATGGCTCGTCCAGTTCACCATGGTGCATCATCCAGCCATGGTTCATACAATGCTCGTTAGGGTCAGTCATCTCTTAGTGGCCTTCTAGCTCAGAGTTCATCTCGTGAACCATTAGTTTAGGGTTCATCAGTACAGTGTCATTCTGATAGTTATTCTGGTTCTTGGGGTCTGCCTTAGTACTCACCACCATTTGCAGGGAGGGGTTGTTTTGAGTGTCGAGAATTGGGTCACATAAAGAGACATTGTCCCCGCCTTTTAGGATGCCCAGCTCAGCAGAGGAGTCAGACTACGTCTTCAGCACCAGTTACTTCACCGCCCGCCCAGCCAACTCGGGGTAGAGCTCATGCAGCTAGGGGTCGCTATATAGGGGGAGGCATATCAAATGGCGGCCAGGCCCGATTCTAAGCTCTTCCTGCCATACCAGATGCCATTGCTTCAGACATAGCGATCACAAGTATTGTCTCAGTATGTGATAATAGGTGAATTTGACTATAATCACACCTTAAATAATCACCTTCTTGTGTAGTTTTAATGCTAAAAGTGATAACAAAATGCTCTTATTAGTGCTTTTCATGATTTGCAGGTGATATATGTATAAGGAAGGCTAAGGAGCAGTTTTGGAGTCAAAATTGGAGAAAAGAGGCCAAATGTGTAAATTCCCAATGAAGCTACGCCCTGCCAGCCCTTAGGATTCAGAAAAATGGTTTGGTCGCGGTTCTACCGCGACCGCGGCAGAACCGCGGTGGAAGGCAGCTTCAAAACTTTAGAGATTCAGAGAGGATGATTGGCCGCGGTTCTACCGCGACCGCGGCTGAACCGCGGCAGGCGCAGAAAAGTTCAAGGGTCAAAGTGTCAAATACGGGATTTTTAGACCTAAACCCTATTTAAAACATTAGACTTCGCCCAAGAGAGGCATGTATTGATTTTTAGGGTTTCTTAGCAAGGAAAACCATTGTGAGAGAATACTCCAAACATCTTTCTTCTTTACTTTTGATTTTTATGATGAATTCTATCTTAGTTTATTTTCCCATAGCCATGAGTAGCTAAATTCCTTGTCTAAGGTTTTGATGGAACCTATTGGGTGATGAACTTCTTGTTTATGTGAATACAAATTGCTAGTTTAATCTCTATTTGTTCAACTTCGTGTTTGTTGTAGTTAATTGACAGGATCCTCAATTAGCTGTGCCTATTTAGTGTGCATAACTTGGAAAAGAGTGCATATTTAGGGTATTGTTGAACAACACCACTCCTAGATTATTAGAGGAATCTATAATTGCGGGTTTAAAGGCGGGATTAGGGATAACGAATCCTTGGGTGTAATCTAAAGTGAATCGTGCTAAATAAAGTAAGCTAGTGTATCTCGGGAGAGTGCAATAGTAAATTACTGTGATTACTCGGGAGAGATTTACGGTAAGATTAGCGTTCATGATTGATAGAGATGTGTTGGTAAATTTGTATGAGCATAAACAGAAGGGATTCCATCAATAGGGGAAATCATTGCCTTAGCTTTTTATCATAATTGTTTACAACCTTATTAGTTTAGTTTACAGCTATTTAGTTACTTGCAAGCATAGTTGTTAAAGAACATTCAACTGAGATTTGAATATTTGGGAAGCTGGTTCTGAAGAATTAGCGGGTCTGAAGATAGTGGTTGATAGGTTAACTCTCTGTGGATTCGACCCTGGGCGTAATACTCGGATTATATTTGCAACGTCCGCAGAGTCCTTTTTATAAGGCATAGTTGGGCGTGGTCAAATTTTGACGCCGTTGCCGGGGAGTTAACGGAATTATCAATTGCCATTGACAGAAATACAAAGATTCTTATTGTAGTCAGTTTTCTCTCTACAAAATTTTTCATTGAAAACTTAACGGTTGTTGATTTGGGTGCTCAGGTGTATGCCTAGAAAGTCTACGAGGACTGGAGAACTACTTGAAGGACTCTCAGACCCCGAGCAAACATTCCGGGCACTGAACCGTGCCAACAAAAGAATTCAACAATCCCAACAAACACTCAAAATCGAAATTAACATGGGAGACGTAAACGATCCCAACGGAAACGTCGGGAATGAGCAAGCTGGCTTAAATGCCAGGGAAGGGGCACCTCCTGTGCTTGAGGGTGCATTATATGACTGGGCACAACCAACAGCTGACAATTTGGCTACTGCCATTGTTGTGCCCGCAATACAAGCTGAATCGTTCCAGATCACAAATAACATGCTACACTTGTTGCATAACAAGGGACTTTTTTCTGGGACACAAACAGAAGATCCTCAGCAGCACTTGAAGAACTTCCTGTCTATCTGCAAAACTCAAAGGCAACCCAACGTGACTCCGGAAGCAATCAGGCTATTATTGTTTCCGTTCTCAGTGACAGGAGCTGCTCAGGTTTGGCTAAACTCGCTCCCCATAAACTCTATAGAAACTTGGGATGAGTTGGTCAAGCAATTTCACAACAAGTTCCATCCGCCCAACAAAACTGCTCAACAAATTGATGAGATTGTGAGTTTCAAACAGAAACCAATGGAGACACTACACGAGACATGGGGCAGGTTTAAGGGAATGTTGGTTATGTGTCCCCACCATGGTGTTCCAGAACAGATGTTGGGACAACGGTTTTACATGGGACTGTCAGACAGCATGAAGAATATCGTAGATGCCTCTGCTGGTGGGGCATTCTTGAGCAAAACTTGGAGAGAAGGTCAGAATTTGCTCGACAAGATGGCGCAGAATTCGGGTTGGACAACTAGGAACGCACCTATCACTCCAGTGGTGCACTCAGTGCCTCTCGATCCTTCTAATACAATGGCTGAAAATATGGCGACTCTCTTGACACAAATGAGCATCCTCAGTAAAAAGGTGGAGGAATCAGGGCAGAAGCAGCAGGTTCATATAGTAGATACTACCAATGGGGGCTTGTGCACATCTTGCATTAGCCAGCCAATTGGTAATCCTTGGAATACAGAGCATGATCATCATCAGCACCCTGAAGATATGAACTATGTGGCTAGCTACGGGGGTCAGAGGCAAGGTAATTAGAACTGGGGTCAGCAGACTCAGCAGCAGTACAGGCCACCTCAGCCACAGTATAACGCCGGAAACATGGGAAACATGAGACCCCCCAACAACATGGCACCATGTCCTAGACCACAGGGGTACAACAATCAGCAGCAAGGGTACCACCCACCTCAGCAATAGCAGGGTGGAAGACAGGAAGACGGGTTTGCAAGACTTGAAGCAATGATGCAGGTTATTAGGTCCAACGCTAAGATAAATGAAAGGGTGGATGCACATGATGCAGCTATCAAAAATATTGAGGTACAAGTGGGCCAGATTTCAATGTCACTTAACAATCGTCCTCAAGGGACATTACCTACAGATACTCAAATCAATCTAAAAGATCAGGGCCCAAAGCAGCTGATGGCGGTGAGTCTCTGGAATGGTAGGGATCTAAATGTTGAGCAAGAGAGAGCTCGAGAAAACATACAGGCTGAGACACTCATTCCAGTGCCCATTGAGCTGGATGAGTCTACGGGATTGACAGAGGTAACAGTCCAGCCCGCACCTGAAGAAAAGAATATGCAGCAAGAGACTGAGACAGTAGCTGAGCCAGTAGTTGAAACAGTAGCTGAGAAAGAGAAATCTCAAGTGATTGGGAAGAAAAGACCTCCTGCACCATTTCCACAAAGGTTGGCCAAGCATCAAAAGGAGGAGCAGTATAAAAAGTTCTTGGAGATGCTCGAACAAATCCAGGTAAACATTCCATTGATTGAAGCTTTAAAGGAGATGCCGGGATACGCTAAAATGATGAAAGACTTGATGTCTCGGAAGTTTGACTTTCAAGACTTGTCCACAGTGACACTTACTCAGACCTGTAGTGCAGTGGTATCTAGACCTGTTGCTGAAAAGCTATCTGATCCAGGTAGCTTTACAATTCCATGCACTATTGGGAACTTTGCCTTTGCTAAGGCACTCTGTGATTTAGGGGCCAGCATTAATCTTATGCCCCTGGTTATTTATAAGAGGTTGGGCATTGGGAGAGCTAAACCCACCTCTATGTTGTTGCAGCTGGCCGACAGGACTGTGAAGCGTCCATTTGGGATCCTTGATGATGTGCTTATTCAGGTAGGGAAATTTGTGTTCCCTGCAGATTTTGTAATCTTGGATTGCAAAGTGGATGAAGAAATTCCTATAATCTTAGGACGACCATTCTTGGCCACGGGGAAAGCTTTGATTGATTGCGAGACTGGGGAGCTCAAGATGAGGCTCAATGATCAAGAAATTATATTCAATGTGCAGAAATCGATGAGGCGACCAAGTGAGTTCGCAAATTGTTCTCTTATTGATGCAGTGGACGTAATTGTAGAGTCTGATGATGAGGCGTTGACGGTTGAGGATCCCCTTACTGCATGCTTGACAAATGTGGATGAGGTGAATGGTGAGGATTTGGCGGAATGGGTGTTGGCACTGGAAGGTAGAGGGTTCTGGGATAGAAATCTAGAGTTTGAGCCCTTACACTTAGAAAAGAGAGAGACCCCTCCAGAGAAGCCATCCATCGAAGAACCACCTAAGCTGGAACTAAAGCCATTGCCAGCCCACCTCAAGTATGAATTTCTGGGTCCCGACTCCACATTACCTGTTATTATCTCATCTGGTTTGTTAGATGTGCAGGTTCAACAGCTTTTACAGGTACTAAGGGAGTGCAAAACTGCCATTGGGTGGACCATGGCAGACATCGAGGGGATCAGCCCCGCCTATTGCATGCACAAGATTCTGCTAGAAGAGGGGCACAAACCTTCCAGGGAACATCAGAGGAGGCTGAACCCGAATATGAAGGAAGTGGTGAAGAAGGAAGTGATAAAGTGGTTGGATGCGGGAATCATTTTCCCAATCTCTGACAGTAGCTGGGTTAGCCCAGTTCAATGCGTTCCTAAAAAGGGTGGCATGACGGTTGTGAAGAATGATAACAATGAACTAATCTCAACAAGAACTGTCACAGGCTGGAGAATTTGCATGGATTATCGAAAGTTGAATCTAGCCACCCGAAAAGACCACTTCCCACTTCCCTTCATTGATCAGATGCTGGATAGATTGGCAGGGAGGTCACACTTTTGCTTTCTGGATGGGTACTCAGGGTACAATCAGATCTCTATTGCACCTGAGGACAGAGAGAAGACCTCCTTCACCTGCCCATATGGCATTTATTCCTTCAGGAGGATGCCCTTTGGCCTATGCAATGCACCCGCCACATTCCAACGGTGCATGATGGCCATATTCACTGACATGGTAGAGGATATAATGGAGGTGTTCATGGATGACTTCTCAGTGGTGGGAAATTCATTTGAGGAGTGCCTAATAAATCTGACGCGTGTGATGAAACGGTGCATCGAGACTAACTTGGTTCTGAATTGGGAGAAGTGCCATTTCATGGTACAAGAAGGAATAGTCTTGGGGCACCGGGTGTCAAGCAAGGGAATAGAGGTGGATCGAGCAAAGGTTGATGTAATAGCAAAGCTGCCTCCACCAACTTCGGTCAAAGCCATAAGAAGTTTTCTGGGACATGCCGGTTTCTACCGGAGGTTCATAAAAGACTTCTCCAAAATCGCCAACCCCCTCTGTAAGTTGTTAGAGAAAGATCACCCGTTTGTATTTTCTGATGATTGCAGGGTAGCGTTTGAGGAGTTGAAACAGAGGCTGGTCACAGCACCCATCATTGTTGCCCCCAACTGGGAGCAACCGTTGAATTAATGTGTGATGCTAGTGACTACGCAGTGGGGGTAGTGCTGGGCCAGCGGAAAGACAAATTGATGCACCCGATCTATTATGCTAGTAGAACGCTGAGCGGGGCCCAGTTGAACTACACAGTGACGAAAAAGGAGATGCTAGCTGTGGTGTTCGCTTTTGACAAGTTCCGGTCCTATCTGATAGGATCCAAGGTAATTGTATACACTGACCATGCAACTCTTAGGTACTTAATAGAAAAGAAAGAATCTAAGCCACGCCTGATTCATTGGGTGTTGCTACTGCAAGAATTCGATCTTGAAATATGTGACCGGAAGGGCACTGAGAATTAAGTCGCTAATCATCTATTACGACTTGAGGGAGCTGAAAATGTAGTAGAGGTTGAGGATATTCTGGAAACATTTCCAGACGAGCAGTTGCTCGACACCACTCATCAGGAAGCGCCATGGTATGCAGACTTTGCTAATTACCTGGCCAGTGGTATTGTTCCTCACGACCTTTCATCGGTCCAAAGGAAAAGATTTTTTCGTGAAAGCCGCCAGTATTACTGGGATGAACCTTATATGTTCAAAATATGCCTTGATAATATGATCCGGAGATGCGTCCCCGAGATAGAGCAATTTTCTGTTTTGCAGGCTTGTCACGCATCAGCGTATGGTGGACACTTTGGGGGAATCAGGACAGCAGCAAAGGTGCTAGAAGCTGGATTTTTCTGGCCAACGGTGTTTAAAGATGCTCACTTATGGGTAAAGGGCTGTAATGAATGTCAACGCACCGGGAACATTTCCCGGCGCCACGAGATGCCCATGAACCCAATTCAAGAGGTGGAAGTGTTTGACGTCTGGGGGATAGATTTCATGGGTCCCTTCGTCAGTTCCTATGGCAATAAGTACATTCTTGTTGCTGTAGACTATGTGTCCAAGTGGGTAGAAGCTGCAGCGGTGCCCACCAATGATGCAAAAGTGGTGGTTGGGTTTCTAAAGAAGAACATATTCACCCGCTTTGGGACACCGTGCGCAATTATCAACGATGGAGGCACTCACTTCTGCAACCGGGCCTTTGAGAAGTTGTTGGCTAAATATGATGTGCGCCACAAGGTGGCTACTCCGTACCACCCGCAGACTAGTGGACGGGTTGAGGTGTCCAACAGAGAGATCAAGAGCGTATTGACAAAAACTGTAAACGCTACAAGAACTGACTGGTCAAGGAAGCTAGATGATGCACTATGGGCTTACAGGACAGCTTTCAAGACACCAATTGGTATGTCACCATATAAGTTGGTGTTTGGGAAGGCCTGTCACCTACCTGTAGAACTTGAACATAAAGCGTGGTGGGAACTGAAACAGCTGAACTTAGACTTGGAAGCTGCAGGCACGTCAAGAGTCACTGAATTACATGAGCTAGAGGAGTTCCGGTATCTTGCTTTTGAGAGCGCAAGGCTGTATAAGGAGAGAATGAAGAGGCTTCACGATCAGAACATCATTGAGCGAAATTTCAAACCTGGGATAGGGTATTGCTTTATAACTCAAGACTGCGGTTGTTCCCGGGTAAGCTAAAGTCAAGGTGGTCTGGACCATTTCGCGTGGTTGAAGTGTTTCCATCCAGAGCTGTGGAAGTTGCTACTGAAGATGAATCTCATACATTAAGAGTCAATGGTCAGCGGTTGAAATTGTATGTGGGTATGAACGAGCCTAAGGAGATGACCGAGCTGCATTTGAATGAACCCCAGAGGTCGAGCAAACCTTAATAGCGCTCATATGAGTCGTGTCGCGACGTTAAATGAGGCGTTACGTGGGAGGCAACCCATGACATTGTTGTAATTGTAACCTTTTTAGTCTATTCAAAAAAAAAAAAAAAAAAAAACCTTAGGTCTATAGAATACAGAGAGGCGCCTCGACCGCGGTTCCGACCGCGACCGCGGTCGGTCAAATGGCCTCTCTGAACCTCACTGCTCGCGGTTCTACCGCGACCGCGGCAGAACCGCGGCAGCCCCAGACGCGGCCAGGTAAGCAGGTAAGTTAAAAAAAATTATTTTTTTAAAACCTTTTAACCTAAATAAAAATCACCAACCCCCCCCCTTCTATTCCCACATCCATATTTCAGCCCCCCTCTTCCCATTCTTTCTTCCTCTCTCTTAAACTCATCTAATATCACCAACAATCTCTCTTCTCTTCCTTCTCCTTCACCCCCCCTTCCTCCCCAACCTCCATTAACACACCTCCACTTCTCCCTCTCTTCAACTCAAGTAAGTTATTCTTCTCTCTCTCTATTTCTTTCTCTTCTATGTAGTGTATTTGGTTATGTTATTAGTTTCAACTAAACCCTAGTTAGGATTAGTGTTAAAATTTGAATTTTTTTGCTTTCTTTTATGTTTGCCATTGTTGTAGTTGATGTTTATGAGGTTGTTTGGTGCCAAATTGATTGGGTCTCCATTATTAAACAATTGTGAAGTTGTTTTGGTGGCTTGGAGGCCTAAACTAGATTTTTGTGGTGTAGTATGGTATTGGGTCATGTGTTGGCCGAAATTTTGGTACTGTGTTGTATATTTTTGGGGTGTTTTAAGCCCAACCTAGGTTTGGGGTGTTGTAATTGATGGTTGATGATGTGTAGTTGATTGGTGGTATGGTTGTAGTTGCTATATGGTGGTGTTGTATCTCATGTGTAACATTGAAAGGAGTAAGTGTGGGTGTATTATGCCGGAAGTGGTAAGAAAATTATGGGGCTATTGTGGAGGTTGTTATGAATGAATTAAGGGGAAGTATTTAGTGTCATCGGGTGGTGAAGTCTGAGTAACCATCTGATTGGCACTAGTTAGGGCATATTTTGATAGTTCGTTTGATTATTTGCAGGTCATATGGCTCCCAAAATACAAAGGCGATCTGGAGGCTCATCCTAGCGACCTACTTATGATGAGTCCAGATTCCAATCGGAACTGGCGGAGGACGACTTCAACGCCAAGGCTACCAAGACCTTCCTCCATGAGATCCAGATTGATCGGGTAGCCCTCAGAGCCGAAAAGGTGGAGATGTATGAAGAAATACGGAGGCGGGAAATGGAATTCCTACTTAACGACCCTGCACCAGTTAACAAGATGTTGGTTTGAGAATTTTACGCCAACTGCCCATTGCACTTGGCTAGGGAGGTGATTGTTCGGGGTACGGTGGTCAATGCTAAAGTTCCAACAATTCGCCAGGTGTTGCGGCTGCCTCCGTTCACCAGTGACGTCGATTATTACCTTGACAGACCAGGAGTGACGGATGTACTTTGCACAGGGGGGCAACCCATTTGGATACGTGACCAAATAACCCTCAACTCTAACTCTTTCACCCACTTGGCCAAGTGTTGGCTGACTGTTATCTGCAGTAGGTTCCTTCCATCCAGCAATACAACGGACGTGAACTTCAATCGGGCACTGCTGACTTGGTGCTTTGTGACAAGAAAGGATTTTGATGCGGCCCGGATAATTGGTGATGAAATGGTCTTATGGGGACCGCTGCTGACAAAGGGATTCTATTTCCTTCCTTGGTAACCACACTGTGCTTGATGAGAAACACCCCCACCAATCCTGCCGATGGAGATTTGCCACCCAAAGCAGCATTCAAAGCTTCTAGCATCAGAGTGGGCCGGGGAATAAGGACCACAATTGAGATAGATGACGAGGATAATGATCTGGTCCCTCTTGCTCCATCCAGGAGGTCCTCTGACAGTGCCGGACCATCTAGATACACTCATTCTGGGACTGGCATATCCAGATCACAGTCCACCAGGCCTATGCTGCGGTCCATGGAAGAAGAGGTTGCAGATCTCCGCACCTCAGTGGATGGATTACACACAAGGATGGATGCTATGTTCCAGAGGCAATCCAGGACTGAGAGCCGATTCATGGCCTGGTTCCGTGCATTGGGGAGAGCCTGCCATGTCGACCCCAGCACTGTCTCCGACTCTGACTGAGTCTCAGGGAAGTCTTCTAACCCTTCTGCTCTTTACTTTATTTATATGACATGGGGACATGCCATTTTAAGTGTGGGGTGGGAGACTTGCTTTGTTTGTATGTTGTATTATGTATAGCTGTAATGTAGTGTAGCGTTAGTGTTAGGTCAAAGTCGGAACTAATTAAAAAAAAAAAATCCCGAAAACAAAGTTAGAGGACTCTTCCTGATGACGGACTATGTGGACAGTACTCTTGAGGGAAGTAGTCCATGTAGAAATTTTTTTTTTTCTTCTTTTAGGTAGTATAGTACCTCCCCCTTGGTTTTTCTTTTGACCACGGTTCTTTTCCAAGGGTTTTTCTTGAACCGGGTTAGGTAGATTTCTTTTCTTTTTGTAGTTTTATGATTAGATGGGTGAAGGTCAGAATGTAACCCCAAATGTGCACACTTGCAAAAAGAACTTGAGAGTGTGACGTCTAAGCTTGTTTGTGGACTCATAATATATGCCTTAATTTTGCACATCTTGTCTTGCTTGAACACTCGTATGATTGTGTTGATGAACTGATTCGGAATGAGCTACATGCTAAGTGTGTGTGAGTTGTTACTTGCATCATATGCTTGCATATGATACCTAGAAGTTGCCCTGTGTATTTGCAAAGCGAAATAGAAGTCGTTTGGTTTTAGAGATGATTGAGGCATTTCTTTGTGCAACCCTTTATACTTGAGAATCAACCTGTGCATACTACCATAGTTAACCCCTTTGAGCCTGAAGCCTGTTCTTTGATAACCCTATAATAATCTAAATCGTTGTGTTTGAATAAGCTCATTGTTTGAACCCTTACCTCCTAGAAGCACTTAATCACTAAAGAATATACAAAAGTCAAAGTGTGGGGTGGGAGAGACTTAGTGAAAAAAGGGAATCAAGAATGAAGGTTCTGGTTGGTGAACTGGCAGTGTACAATAAATCTAAAAAAAAAAGAAAAAAAAAGAAGAGAAAAGAAAAGAAAAAAAAAGAGAAGAAGCAGCCAGTTGTACCTAACGAAAAGTTGGGGTCACAAGTGAAACAAAATATGGAGTAATGATTGAGTTGAGCATAAAGGTAAAATAAAAAAGAAGTGTGTATTAAAAGTGCTTAGGGAGGTTAGTCACTATATCCAAATATATCCTACCCGTCCCTTAGCCTACATTACAACCTATAAAGACCTCTTGATCTTTGACTGAATGGCTTGATTAGTAGAGTATTACACTAGGGGCAAGCTTATGGTGTGTCTGTGTGGCATGTGAATGCTCTTTGCTGAGAGTGAGTGAATTCTTTCTATATATGGTTCCTTGTTGTTGAATTTTATGTGTGTGGAACTTCTCTCAGATTTTGTTTATGTGAGGGCATGTGACTCAGGAAGAAAAAGTGAGTCTTCACTTCTGTTAGAGTAATTAGAGTGAGCACAAGTGTGTCTTGGCATGAGAGTCTGCATTTGAGATATGATTGTGCATTGCTTAGGTCGATCATTGATAATAGCAGGTGTGACATAAATTGGGGCAATGCATTAAACAGTTAGGCCTAGAAGTGTTCTAGTTTGCTCGAGGACGAGCAAAGGTTTAAGTGTGGGGTGTTGATAATAGGTGAATTTGACTATAATCACACCTTAAATAATCACCTTCTTGTGTAGTTTTAATGCTAAAAGTGATAAAAAAATGCTCTTATTAGTGTTTTTCATGATTTGCAGGTGATATATGTATAAAGAAGGCTAAGGAGCAATTTTGGAGTCAAAATTGGAGAAAAGAGGCCAAATGTGTAAATTCCCAATGAAGCTACGCCCTGCCAGCCCTTAGGATTCAGAAAAATGGTTTAGCCGCGGTTCTACCGCGACTGCGGCAGAACCGCGGTGGAAGGCAGCTTCAGAACTTTAGAGATTCAGAGAGGGTGATTGGCCGCGGTTCTACCGCGACCGCGGCAGAACCGCGGCAGGCGCAGAAAAGTGTCAAAGTGTCAAATACGGGATTTTTAGACCTAAACCCTATTTAAAACATTAGACTTCGCCCAAGAGAGGCATGTATTGATTTTTAGGGTTTCTTAGCAAGGAAAACCATTGTGAGAGAATACTCCAAACATCTTTCTTCTTTACTTTTGATTTTTTTATGAATTCTATCTTAGTTTATTTTCCCATAGCCATGAGTAGCTAAATTCCTTGTCTAAGGTTTTGATGGAACCTATTGGGTGATGAACTTCTTGTTTATGTGAATATAAATTGCTAGTTTAATCTCTATTTGTTCAACTTCGTGTTTGTTGTAGTTAATTGACAGGATCCTCAATTAGCTGTGCCTATTTAGTGTGCATAACTTGGAAAAGAGTGCATATTTAGGGTATTGTTGAACAACATCACTCCTAGATCATTAGAGGAATCTATAATTGCGGGTTTAAAGGCGGGATTAGGGATAACGAAGCATTGGGTGTAATCTAAAGTGAATCGTGCTAAATAAATTAAGCTAGTGTATCTCGGGAGAGTGCAATAGTAAATTACTGTGATTACTCGGGAGAGATTTACGGTAAGATTAGCGTTCATGATTGATAGAGATGTGTTGGTAAATTTGTATGAGCATACACAGAAGGGATTCCATCAATAGGGGAAATCATTGCCTTAGCTTTTTATCATAATTGTTTACAACCTTATTAGTTTAGTTTACAGCTATTTAGTTACTTGCAAGCGTAGTTGTTAAAGAACATTCAACTGAGATTTGAATATTTGGGAAGCTGGTTCTGAAGAATTAGTGGGTCTGAAGATAGTGGTTGATAGGTTAACTCTCTGTGGATTCGACCCTGGGCGTAATACTCGGGTTATATTTGCAACGTCCGCAGAGTCCTTTTTATAAGGCATAGTTGGGCGTGATCAGTATGCCACAAAGATGCTTCCGTATTATTTGACCCTAGTTCCACTTATTCGTATGTACCATCGTATTTTGCCCATTATCTGGATATGCCCCGTGAGTCTTTAGTTTCATCAATTAATGTATCTATGTTGGTGGGCGATACTATTGTTGTGGAACATGTATACCGATCGTTTGCAGTGACTGTTGGGGGATTGGAGACTAGAGTTAATCTTTTATTGCTTAGTATGGTTGATTTTGACATGATCTTGGGTATGGATTGGTTGTCTCCATTTCATGCTACTCAGGATTGTTACGCTAGGACTGTGACCTTGGCGATGCCAAAGATGCCAAGGATTGAGTGGAGAGGTTCTCTAGATTATGTTCCCAGTAGAATGATTTCATATTTGAAGGCCTAACGGATGGTTGGGAAGGGTTGTTTATCTTATTTGGCCTTTGTGAGGGATATTGGTGTTGATAGCCCTACTATTGATTCTGCTTCGGTGGTATGATACTTTCCGGATATCCTTCCTGCAGACCTGCCGGGCATGCCACCTGACATGGATATTTACTTTTGTATTCACTTGGTGCCGGCACTCAGCCCATTTTTATTCCTCTGTTTCGTATGGCACAAGCTGAGTTTAAGGATTTGAAAGAGCAGCTTCAGAAACCTCTTGATAAGGGGTTTATTAGGCCTAGTGTGTCGCCTTTGACCAACTACAGGGAGTGAGGGTGTTCTCTAAGATTTATTTGAGGTCTGGGTATCACCAGTTGAAGATTCGGGACTCGATATTTTAAAGATAGTATTCAGGACTTGTTATGGTCATTATGAGCTCCTTGTGATGTCTTTTGTGTTGACACCCAATTTTTTCCTATAAATTTTCAATATGTAAAATACTTTCAAAGTAGCATATATATGCATATATAAGTATGTCCAAGCATTTTTTTATTTTTTCCATAATTTTTAAGGTTTCTAAACTGATTTATTTCCCTTTTTCATCCATAAAATCCCAATAATTATGTCCAAAATTATTATTTTTGATGATTCATTTATTGGATTCTTATATTCATGCCAAAATATGGCTAAGGCAGCTTTTACATAATTTTTACAATTTCATTTAGTATTTTTAAAGTTAATTGCGCATAATTGCAATATTAGCCATTTCTAGGTTTAAATTTGTCTCATGTTTATAAAATGGGATCCTATATTTTTAAATTGTTAATTGTATATTATAAATCATGTTAGTGCTTTCGATTTGTTTTCAGAAATTTATTTATTATTTTTTATAAATGAAAAGGGGAAACTGGCTATTTAAATTTTAGCCAAATTGGGTTTCAATAATAACCCAAACCAGGCCCCAATTACCCCAGCCCAATTCTAATTTTAACCCGACCCCGACCCAATTAAACCGACCCAAACCCAGACCCCTACCTACCCTCTTTAATCCAGGCCGTTGATCATTCAGATCAACGGCCGACATTCACCCTTTCCATTTTTAACCCTAAACGACCCCAAAACCTAAATCATTTCCCACCACCCGTCGCCTCTGAATCCCTTTCCCTCTCAATTCTCTCTACAACCCCTCATGAACCCTAGCCGCCTCCATCTAATTCCGCCCTAATACTTACCTAACCTATGGCCTCTCGTGGCCATTTGAGATCTGTATCGGCCTCCAACGGCTCCTGGGTGTTTGTCTCCGTATTTTCATGGCCAGATCTCAAAGAGATCTGGTCCAGTCTTTGCTCGACCTCTGTCTCTGGTCTTTCTGCGGCCATCCATGGCTGTTCAAGTCGGATACTTGACTTTTCCGACTAGATCGGTATTTTTTAATGCCTTTCTCACTTTCTCTGGGTTCTTTGAAACCCTAGCTCTAAGAGTTGTTCGATTTCTTCTTCAGATTTGTGTTTGTTACAAACTTTTTAAGTGTTTCTCGAAGGTTCTTTGATTTTTATTTCAAAATGACCCTTCATTTTTCAACGGTTAGGGTTTCTCTTAACTTCTTTTAAAAGATCTCTTCTCTGATTTTTTGGTGTTGCTTTATGATTTCACTATGTTCAAACAACTTGTTTATGCTTTCCTTCTATTTGATTCAGCATGTTGAAAACCCTAGGTCTTTTGGTCATATCCGAGTTCTGGAACTATCCTTGTTTGTTTGAGGGTATACTTGTTCGATTAAGTTCTTTTCCTTGTTTGACTGATCTAATTCTGAGTTCCTATCATCCCTTAAGCTTGACTATTGTCAAAGCCCTAATTTCTTAAAAGGTTTTCCTCACGTATTGTTACTGTGAGACCTTTACTGGTTTCTGACTCTCCTTACCTGTTATTATGCTCTCTTCACTTTTGATTCTATGTAACTGCTTGACCTTGTTGACTACTGTGCTTTGAGTATCTCTTTTACCACTGAATCCTAGCATTTTCCCGCTACTACCGTATGTTATGTTGTTTCTTTTGCCAATGTGTCCGGCCTTGCATGTCTGATACTGCTGTGCATTCTATTTATATGTTGAAGTGCAGAATTATGTTGGTCTTTTTGCGGCCATCCATGGTTGTTCCAGTCGGATACTTGACTTTTCCGGCTAGATCGGTATTTTTTAAAAGCCTTTCTCACTTTCTCTGGGTTCTTTTAAACCCTAGCTCTAAGAGCTATTCAATTTCTTCTTCAAATTTGTGTTTGTTACAAAATTTTTAAGTGTTTCTCGAAGGTTCTTTGATTTTTATTTCAAAATGACTCTTCATTTATCAACGGTTAGGGTTTCTCTTAACTTCTTTTAAAAGATCTCTTCTCTGATTTTTTGGTGTTGCTTTATGATTTCACTATGTTCAAACAACTTGTTTATGCTTTCCTTCTATTTGATTCAGCATGTTGAAAATCGTAGATCTTTTGGTCTTATCTGAGTTCTGGAACTATCCTTGTATGTTTGAGGGTATACTTGTTCGATTAAGTTCTTTTCCTTGTTTGAATAATCTGATGCTGAGTTCATGTCATCCCTTAAGCTAGACTATTGTCAAAGCCCTAATTTCTTAAAAGTTTTTCCTCACTTATTGTTACTGTGAGACCTTTACTGTTTTCTGACTCTCCTTACCTGTTATTATGCTCTCTTCACTTTTGATTCTGTGTAACTGCTTGACCTTGTTGACTACTATGCTTTGAGTAGATCTCTTTTACTACTGAATCCTAGCTTATTCCCGCTACTACCGTACGTTATGTTGTTTCTTTTTCCAATGTGTTCGGCGTTGCATGTCTGATACTGCTGTGCATTCTATTTATATGTTGAAGTGTAGAATTATGTTGGTCTTTTTGCGACCATCCATGGCTGTTCAAGTCGGATACTTGACTTTTCCCGTTAGATCGGTATTTTTTAAAGCCTTTCTCACTTTCTCTGGGTTCTTTGAAACCCTAGCTCTCAGATCTGTTCGATTTCTTCTTCAGATTTGTGTTTGTTACAAACATTTTAATTGTTTCTCGAAGGTTCTTTGATCTTTATTACAAAATGACTCTTCATTTTTCAACGGTTAGGGTTTCTCTTAACTTCTTTTAAAAGATCTCTTCTCTGATTTTTTGGTGTTGCTTTATGATTTCACTATGTTCAAACAACTTGTTTATGCTTTCCTTCTATTTGATTCAGCATGTTGAAAACCCCAGAACTTTTGGTCTTATCCGAGTTCATGAACTATCCTTGTTTGTTTGAGGGTATACTTGTTCGATTAAGTTCTTTTCCTTGTTTGACTGATCTGATTCTGAGTTCCTATCATCCCTTAAGCTTGACTATTGTCAAATCCCTAATTTCTTAAAAGGTTGTCCTCACTTATTGTTACTGTGAGACCTTTACTGGTTTCTGACTCTCCTTACCTGTTATTATGCTCTCTTCACTTTTGATTCTGTGTAACTGCTTGACCTTGTTGACTACTGTGCTTTGAGTAGATCTCTTTTACTACTGAATCCTAGCTTATTCCCGCTACTACCGTACATTATGTTGTTTCTTTTGCCAATGTGTTCGGCCTTGCATGTCTGATACTGCTGTGCATTCTATTTATATGTTGAAGTACAGAATTATGTTGGTCTTTTTGCGGCCATCCATGGCTGTTCAAGTCGGATACTTGACTTTTCCCGCTAGATCGGTATTTTTTAAAGCCTTTCTCACTTTCTCTGGGTTCTTTGAAACCCTAGCTCTCAGAGCTGTTCGATTTTCTATTCAGATTTGTGTTTGTTACAAATATTTTAAGTGTTTCTCGAAGGTTCTTTGATTTTTATTTCAAAATGACTCTTCATTTTTCAACGGTTAGGGTTTCTCTTAACTTCTTTTAAAAGATCTCTTCTCTGATTTTTTGGTGTTGCTTTATGATTTCACTATGTTCAAACAACTTGTTTATGCTTTCCTTCTATTTGATTCAGCATGTTGAAAACCCTAGGTCTTTTGGTCTTATCCGAGTTCTGGAACTATCCTTGTTTGTTTGAGGGTATACTTGTTCGATTAAGTTCTTTTCCTTGTTTGACTAATCTGATTCTGAGTTCCTATCATCCCTTAAGCTTGACTATTGTCAAAGACCTAATTTCTTAAAAGGTTGTCCTCACTTATTGTTACTGTGAGACCTTTACTGGTTTTTGACTCTCCTTACCCGTTATTATGCTCTCTTCACTTTTGATTCTGTGTAACTGCTTGACCTTATTGACTACTGTGCTTTGAGTAGATCTCTTTTACTACTTAATCCTAGCTTATTCCCGCTACTACCGTATGTTATGTTGTTTCTTTTGCCAATGTGTTCGGCCTTGCATGTCTGATACTGCTGTGCATTCTATTTATATGTTGAAGTGCAGAATTATGTTTCTTTCTTGATTGATCCTGATTCCCTCAATATTGTGACTGATTGCAAAAAGTTTTCTCGTGAACACTAATTTTATTCGTTTGTTTAAATTGATTGTTTCGCTTCCTTTAATTACTGAGATGTTTTGCCTTGAGCCTTTTCCCAAAATTAAGCGTATATTCTGTACATAGACTTGATTATTTACTTCATGCTTTTACTACCCATTTATATGGCAAGAATCAATCTATCTCAAACTGATTTCTTTCCTTCATTAACCTTATTAGTATCTGTTTGAGCAGTACTCTCTTCTTTTAAAAAACGAAAGAAAAAAATTTTAAGTTCAGAAAACACGCTTACACTCAAAACTCTCTCTTTCTTTACTGCTACTTGTGTTATTACTTTGTCTAGCCGGCTGAAAGCCAAGGCTAGACTGTGGAATCTTGATTAATTTTCCTTACTGCACTTTGCTTCTCTACTGGTGTGCCCTAGTTAATTTTTAAGTCTCAACAACAACATGTTTCCTTAAGTTGCTGCAGCTTCTCATTCATGTTCACTTCTGCTCATGTTTCTGCAGTTCAATCATGTTACTAGCATGCTGAAATATGTTTCCTTCCCCTTTTAAATTAATGCCCCTCTATGCGTGTACTCTATCAGTCATTTGTTATGCACTTGCCAGCATCAGCTATTGCCGTGCATGACCAAATCAGACCCCTGCTGGGGTTATACAATGTGTCCCATAATCCCTTGCCCCTTTAAATGATTTCTGATTCCGTTTCACCACTACAACTATTTTCAAATCACCCTTTACTACTTACTATTTCCAACTCGGTTTTAATAAATCTCTGTTCTGCACTTCTACTATACTCTTAGAACCTAGGTTATGCCCCTCTTGTGTGAGCCTTGCCTTGGGACCCTAGAGTTCCCTCTGATCTTGAACACATAAGGGCTAGACCTTCCATACTGCACTCCTTCTATTTGGTTATGTAAACCTGGCTGTGAGCACTGCCCGGGATCCCCTGAGATCCTTAGGGAACTTTGACACACTCCGGTATGAGAAAGGCTTTGAATCATTGGTATTGTAGTGATTAATTATATAATTCAGATAGGAAGTCAAGATCAGGCTTCTTTGGGTTGTAATTTCTTATTTCTGCACTTCTTTTATAATTCAATCATTTTGACTGTAATAATTTGTAAACAATATCGGGGAGATTAGTGAAAAGGGTGGGTAGTTGTATATATCATGGGTAAATTGGGTAGATAACATGCCTATAGGATCAGTGCTTGTATAAAATAAATGTTGCATGCTTCATAACTAGAAACCATGCCTATAGGATCAGCAATAAATACTGCATGCTTCACTTTCATAATTAGAAACCATGCCTATAGGATCAGCAATTAATTCTGCATGCTTGACTTTCACAATTAGAAATCATGTATATAAGATATAAATGGCTTTAATAATAGATAACATGCCTATAGAATCCAAAGCCGGCTTTTAACACTTAGATACCATGCCTATAGGATCTAAATGGCTATAATAGAAATCATGCCTATAGAATTTAAAACAAGTTTAGTTGGAGAAGCCATTTAGTTCATTATTCTGAATGGATTAGTTAATTAATCTGTCGTTTCTTTAATAAGTTTCTCAAACAACTGCCTCGATCTAATTCTGTTAGAAAGCATTTTTATTGGATCCAAATCGCCTGTTTAAAATTAATCACTGCTTTACAGCATCACTATAAATATCATGATCATAGGATATCATTATTACGCCTAGGCAAGCCTCAGGTAATTGCTTGAATAAAATTAGAACTGCCTTCGTTAATTATCAATTGTTACAACCAATAGGCATGCCTGATTCGGACTTCTTATCTGAGCTATATAATGAATCTGTTCTGACTCAAATTCCTTGCTTTAGGACCTTTTAAAATTCAGACTTTAACTGTGTTTGAGTCGTGCTATTTATGTGCATTATTTGCGAGGTTTATATGAGCCTTCTAATTGCCTACATGTTTCCCTTTAATTGCGAGGTTTGTATGTCGCCTTAGATATTTTACCTTTAAACCTAAGAGTCAGCCTAAAATCCTCCCTCATACAGGAATAGTAGTCCTAAAATTCCTCCAGGACTGATAGGAATGGGACGAGTAACAGCACGCAATAGAGGTCGAGACCAATCCGCGCTTTAATACCTTTATGGGGTGGGAATGGTAGATATGGATATGACGACCGGTACTCTAATGCCACGTGTATCCCCTCTTTGAGGAGTGATTACCGGGTATTGCATTGATGTGATCCATATTGCAAATAAACATAGGACCCCTTTACATTCATCAACATGCCTAGATTATAACTCTTTTCAAAACCTTGCTTTATTTAATCATTTTCAAACACTTGTGTATTTAAAATCCCCTCTTATTTGAGCCTTATTTGTTAATTGCACAAATTCACAAAGAACTATCTGGCCGGGAACCACACTAGTGAATCCTGAGGGGTGCCTAATACCTTCCCCTTAGGATAATATCAAGCCCTTACCCTATCTCTGGTTATCAAATATAGTTGTAGTTGAACCCCATAGGTGCCCTAATGCACCTTAAAATCGTTAGGTGGCGACTCTTCAAAAAATTGCAAAACTCCTTTCCCAAAAGGAAAGAGTTGCCCAAACCAAATGTCATAAACCCGATTTTGCGATAAAAAAGGGGGCGCGACAGCATGGCGACTCTGCTGGGGATGTTTAGGCTTTTACCATTTCAGATTATTCTTGTGAATTTGTACCTCTCCCTATGTGCAATTATCTGTTTAATTCCTTTAAGCATTTGATTTCTTCTTTAAAAGCAAAACTGACATATTTTCCTTGTTTTCTTTCCTTTATTGCTTTAAATTATGAAATTGTTGTATTTATCGCTTTCTTAATGTGAAAATACATGTCAACATGCTTTTAATTATTGCATAATCATGCTCAACATCATACTCCACTCGTGCCAAACAAATCCTATATCAACGTTTAAAATGAGTGGTTGCGTTTTTCCTTTATCATTACCCCCTAAATTCAGAAAGGCATATTTGCGATAAAACTAGTCAATCAGCGGTGCAGTCGACAGTTTCGAGCCTTTCCCCTTGAGTTGTCCGCTCAAGGGTACCAGTCTAAGACCCCATAGAAACCTTACTCTGTTCAAAATTGTCCATGCATCATGGTCAAACCTAGCCGGATCAGTTATGTTGTCCACATAATGATCCTTTAAGATAAATCTTGTCCAAAATCCACTGGGTTTCCCTAAACCCAAAACGGACGTCGTCACGTTCTGTGCATTTATTTGGAGAACTAGATGTTTCACGCTAAATGTTGATATTAAATAGTCCAGTCTGGTGGGGGTAAGGGTCTAACCTTATTTGCCTTGCAGAAATATGAGGCACAAAGTCCCCAGGTTATGCATGGTCACCAACATCCACCCAAGGTTGCTTAGCCGGTGGAAAGATTTACACTCTAGTGATCAAAATCTCGTCAAAGAATATTTGGGAAATCTACCATCCCTTTTGGAGGTCCAACCTAATAACATGATCATAGAAGCTGCCACGTTGTTTTGGGATTGTGAAAGGGCCGTATTCCGCTTTGGGGGCATTGAAATGACACCTTTGCTAGAGAAGATAGGAGGACTGGCCGGTCTGGTATGGGAAACTCCGGGCTTGCTAATGCCTGAGAATCGCAAAGGTAGGGGCTCCCTTAAAATGATGGGTTTGAAGAAGAATCCAGAATTGACATGCTAGAAGGATTCATACATCCCTTTTGACTACTTGTATGAAAGGTACGGTCACAGCAAATCTTATCGTACCTACTCTGGCGAGTTTGCCATCACATCCTTGGGACACGTCCATCGCAGGGTTTTCGTCTTCATATTTTGCTTCCTGGGTCTGATTGTATTTCCGATGAAGAAAAGTAGAATTCATACTAGGCTGGCTATGGTAACCAAAACCCTAATTGAGGGGATTGGTGGGCAGGCATTCAACATTGTACCCATGATTATTGTAGACATATACCGAGCCTTAGAGAAGTGTCAACAAGGAGCGAAACACTTCGAAGGTTGCAATCTGCTACTTCAACTTTGGCTCATAGAGCATCTCCAAAAGGGCGAATATCGACAGGAAATTCAGCGTAGGGACTAGGATGATCACATTGCTTTCCATCATCCAAAGCGAATGAATTACATCCCCGACATGTTTGCTCAGCCTGAGGATGCTAAAGGATGGGTTAAGTTATTTGATAATCTGACCAAGGAACAAATTCAGTGGATGTTCGAATGGTTTCCGACAGAGGAGTTCATCGCCCGATCCAGAGATGCACCTTTCCTGATACTAATTGGTCTCAAGGGAACCAACCCTTACATCCCTCTACGAGTTATGAGGCAAGCTAGTAGGAAGCAAGTCATACCCAGGGTCGACAAGATGAGCCACTTTCGAGCCGACTTCCAAGGCGATGATAGTCCCCATTAGTGCCAAGCTCAACACATATGGCATAACAAGATTGTATTGGGGAGAGACACCATAGAGCCAGACAGATACCATGCCGATTGCACTCCTTTCTATTCAGGTTGGTTGGAAGAAAATCATGATGGTTTGGGCCAGCCAGGGTTTATTCGAGGCCACAGGATTACAGACGAGAAGGTCGAGGCGCAAGTCAAGCACAACCAGTTGCGCAAAAGGATACGTGAGTGCGAAAGTGAACATCGCGAAATACAAGAGTCCAACCAGAAGCTGATCGAGGAGTGGAAAGACATGGCTACCAACGCCAACAAAAGGCTGGGATATCTGGAGCGAGGCATAGTGGAACTGGAAAGAAAGTTTCTCAAAAGGGTCGAAGATTGTCAAGAGGCTAAAGGAACTGAAGGGGGATATTTATCCAGAGCATACCTGTTGCTAGGAATTCGCGAGTTGGGGGAAGCTGTTCGACGTAGCCACAGATGCCGAATCTGGCGAAGGTCCTTCTGGTACCAAGTAGATAGGAATTTATCTTTTTCGCTTTAAAATGTAACAAGGCCAGTGGCCACTAGTAACCTTTATTTCCTGTCGATTTGGGATTCATCTTATCTTTATCAATGAAATGAGGCATTTTGCATTCCATGTTCTCCAAATCAACTTGCGCTAGGCCTACCTCGGGCACAATGAGGTTCCCAAATTAGGACACGCTTTACATTCCTGCACTACGTGTTTAAATATTGCAATATTTTATGATCCTCACTAACTTGGTTACCTTTTTGTTTTATTTTTTTGTTTTGTTATTCCCCTCCCCAAAGGTTAGTTCGTGCACTCTGGCAACATCATCTTATTCCACGAGATCCAGGGGCCCTCCACCCACTCCTCGTCTTAGTCCTGTTAAGAATAAGAACAAAAGCAAAATGGAAGATTTGAACAACATCCGAAAAGAGAACACAAAAGCAGAGGCCACTGATGGCTATGGTATTCGGGTTCCCAACAAAAAATGTGTCACAACTTGAGCAGTAATTGTTGAAGTTTCAGGAAGAGCTCGATCAGGTACGGAATCTGGCCAACCTATCATTCTCCCTTAGCACCCCAGACGCCCACTTCCCCAATGTTCAAAATCCCACACCTCCTCAAAAACAACCGAATCATCCCACTGCTCCAACAAAGAACCAATGCAACACTTGCCATACTCCAAACAACATTCTACTACTCATCCCAGAACCACAAAACTCCGCAAATGACCATTTCCACGCCCACACACCAGGCCACCACAACAATCGCATCTACGTGGATACCATGCCACTCTCCACCCAACCTATATCCTACACACCTGATATGGAGGAAAAGGACCTACTCATCAGAAACTTGGCTGAGGAACTTAAGAAACTAACCAGCCGAATTCAGGGTGTCGAAGGGAGTAAAGGGATCGAAGGGTTGAACTATGAAGACCTATGCATACAACCGGATGTCGAACTACCGGAGGGGTACAAACCTCCTAAGTTCGAGATGTTTGATGGTACAGTTGATCCAAGGGTCCATCTGAGAACATACTGTGACAAGCTGGTCGGGGTAGGAAAAGATGAAAGGATCTGCATGAAGCTGTTCATGAGGAGTCTGAAAGGAAATGAGCTATCTTGGTACTTCAGCCAAGATCCCAAGAAGTGGTCGAGCTGGGTAGGTATGGCATCTAATTTTATGGACAGGTTCAGGTTTAACACAGAGAACGCGCCAGACGTGTTCTATATCCACAATCTGAAGAAGAAGCCCACGGAGACATTTCGCGAGTATGCTACTCGCTGGAGGTCTGAAGCTGCTAAGGTCAGACCTGCCTTAGAAGAAGAACAAATGAACAAGTTCTTTGTCCGGGCTTAAGACCCGCAATACTATGAACGATTGATAGTGATTCAGAACCATAAGTTTTCCGACATTATCAAACTGGGGGAACGAATTGAAGAAGGTATTAAGAGTGGTATGGTTACAAACTTCGAGGCCTTGCAAGCTACAAATAAGGCCTTGTAGTCTGGTGGTGTGTCTATGAAGAGGGACGTAGGGGCCGTGATGGTTGCACAAAGGACCAAGTCTCCCCTCAAATACCAAACTTACCTGATACCTCCACTCACATATCAGTCAGCCCCAAATAACCAAGCACCCTTTTACCAAACTCCCCCACCAACTTATCAGTCATCTTCACCTCCTGCATATCAACCTACCTCACCTAGATACTCTCAACCCGCCCAGGTCTACCAAACTTACAATGCCCAACCATCTCATTATCAATCACCCCCCGCACGCCAAAATTTCCCTAGGCCCCGACCTAATTTTGATCGAAGGCCTCCAAAACAATATATAGCCATCGCCGAGCCCATTGACCAACTATATGAGAGACTCAAAGCCGCTGGTTATGTCACCCCCGTCCCTGCTACAACCCCTGAGAATCCTTCTTAGTGGGTTAACCCACACAAGTCCTGTGCATACCACTCCGGCATGAAAGGACACACCATCGATGAATGTCGCTCCATAAAAGACAAGATACAGTCTCTGATTGGTAACAAAGTCATTGTGGCAAAGGAAGCTGCTCCGAACGTCCTCAACAACCCTCTACCATATCATAAGGGTGGGGGTATTCACATGATTGAAGTAGAGGATAATTGGGATCCTGAAGGATCTATCGGGTTGATCATAGAAGGCGATGACCCAAAGAAACCAGCAGTCACTCTCAATCCGATTATAGTCCAGACCCAACCGTCTGAGGACACCGAGGTAGATGTGTCTATACCTCTTGAGTTTGAAGCACCGCCATTAGCAAAGGCACCAGCACCATTTGAGGTTGCAGTCTTGCCACCCAAAGAACGTGTTCCATTCGAAGTGAAGGTAGCTTTGCCGATCCCAGATGTCCACCATGCCGTCATTATACACAAACGCCATACCCTGGGATTATACAGCTGAGGTAAGAAGAAAGGGTAAGGTCATAATTGAAGAGACTATCGCAGCTCAGGGTATGACAAGAACTGGTAGAGTCTATACACCCGAGCATCTAGCCGAATCAAGAAAGCATGCCTCCAATCGGCCTCCCCTCATTGAGACTGGTCCGGATGACCTTTGGAGGAAAATACAGGCCAAGGAGTATTCGGTCATCGACCAGTTGACAAGATGTCATCACAGATATCCATCCTCTCATTGCTGCAGAATTCTAAAACACATAAGAATGCTCTGTTGAAGGTGCTGAGTGAATCCTACGTGCCCAGTAACATCACTGGCGGGGAAATGGCTAATATGGTGGGGCAAGTGCTAGAGAGCCACAAAATCACCTTCTATGAGGACGAGCTGCCGCCTGAAGGGCTAGGTCACAACAAAGCACTATACATCACCGTACAATGTGAAGACTATTTCATCACCAGATCCTGATCGATGGGGGTTCCAGCCTTAACATATGTCCTTTGGTAACACTCAAGAAGTTGGGCAAAGGGTTGCATGAGATAAAAGAAGGAGCAATCAATGTGAAAGCTTTTAATGGTTCTCAGAGGTCCACCATCGGTGAGATTAGTCTGTGTCTGCAGATGGGACCAACCTGGTTTGAGGTCGATTTTCAAGTAATAGATGTACCAGCACCCTACAACTTGCTGCTAGTATGACCTTGGATCCATGCTGCTGGGGTTGTGGCATCAACGCTGCATCAGGCCGTAAAGTTCGAATGGAATCACGAGGAAGTGATTATTCACGGTGACGGCAGCAATCCTATATATAGTCGCCAGACCATTCCGGCGATCGGAGGAAGAAGAAATCTAGGTGGGGAGACTTACCACCACATCGAGCGGGTCAATACTGACGACAAAGACAAATAGTGGGATAACAAGATCGAGAGTATATTGAATTGGAGTGGGTACGAACCTGGCAAAGGACTCGGAAAGAACCTCTAAGGGATCTCTAAACCTATAAAACTCAAGAAACATGGCACTACTTTCAGTTTGGGATATGAATACACCTGGGAGGAGTTCAATAATTGGTCGCAACCATGGCGCGGTCCTTACTACCCATTAGAGCAGCCAATACCACACCTGGAGCAGACTTTCCAACAGGCTGACGTCGTCTATGGGACAGATGAAAAAGAAGCACTCGCAGCAGTGAAAAACTTGTTTCTAGAGGACAATGATATGGATTGATGTGTTATTCTCGAGGAGGAGGGGGAAGAAGGCCCTTCCATACAAGCTGTGAGCAGAGGGGCATACCTCAACAATTGGACCATCAGGACCACTAGAGCCCGACGAGCTTCGGGGTAGCAAGGCTAAGACAAGCATTATTCACTGTTTTATTTTCTGTTTGCATTTTTCAATTTCCGCAATAAGATCTTCAATGTTCAAAATAATTATTCAATTTATCAAAGCATGTTTGATTTTTCCAATGAATTAATATTTATTTCTATTGTTTTCCTCCTTACTTTACCAATACAGCATTACTATTACTTATCTTGATGAACCAATGACTGTGACATGCAATGAGACAATGGAGTAAACAGACATTGATTCAGAAGAAGATGACATACCTGACGAGATTGTCAAAGAAGTTGAGAACTTTGAGAACAGACCAAAGTCCAACCTAGACGAAACTGAAATTGTTAACCTAGGAGGTGCAGAAAATGTCAAGGAAACACGAATCAATATTCACTTATCGCCATCAGAAAAGAAAGAATACACAGAGTTTCTAAAAGAGTATGAGGACATATTCGCCTAGTCGTATGATGACATGACTGGGCTGAGTACATCCATTATGGCTCATAAACTGTCAACCGATCTAATGTGTCCACCGGTAAAGCAATAGCTCAGAAAGCTCAAACCTGATATGAGTCTGAAAATCAAGGAAGAAGTCACCAAGCAGATCAAAGCTAAGGTTCTCAGGGTGGTTGAGTACCCGACATGGTTAGCCAATATTGTGCCGGTACAAAAGAAGGATGGGAAGGTTAGAGTCTGTGTCGACTACCGGGATCTCAACAAGGCCAGTCCAAAAGATGACTTCCCTTTGACGAATATACACATCCTGATTGACAATTGCGCAAAGCATGAGCTATAGTCATTCGTGGATTGCTTCGCTGGTTATTATCAGATCTGGATGGATGAGGAAGATGCTGAGAAAATGACTTTCATTACATTGTGGGGAGTGTAGTGTTACAAGATGATGCCATTCGGCCTGAAGAATGCAAGGGCCACCTACATGAGGGCCATGACAACCACTTTCCATGATATGATATACAAAGAGATAGAGGTATATGTGGATGACGTTATCATCAAATCCAAGAAGGCCACTGAGCACATAGAAGATCTGAGGAAGTTCTTCAATAGATTGCGAAGATACAACCTGAAACTAAACCCCGGAAAGTCTGCAATAAGGGTTCCTACTGGGAAGTTGCTTGGGTTTATTGTGAGCCGCCGAGGAATAGAACTGGATCCATCAAAAGTCAAAGCCATTCAGAAACTGCCACCGCCAAAGAACAAGAAAGATGTGATGAGTTTCTTGGGGAGGCTTAACTACATCAGCCGATTCATATCACAATCTACAATTATCTGTGAGCCAATCTCTAAGATGTTGAAGAACGACGTCGCTACCAAATGGATCGATGACTTCCAAAAGGCCTTCGACAGAATCAAGGAGTACCTGTAAACACCACCACTTTTAGTTCCGCCTGAGCCAGGTAGACCCTTTTACTCTACCTTGCAGTGTTAGATGGAGCTTTCGGCTGCGTTTTGGGCCAGCATGATGAAATAGGGAGAAAGGAACAAGCCATTTACTATCTCAGCAAGAAGTTCACCCCGTACGAGGCCTGGTATTCTCTTTTGGAACGCACCTACTGTGCTTTGACTTGGGTAGCTCAGAAGCTGAGACATTACTTCTGTGCCTATACCACGAACCTCATATCAAGGATGGATCCTTTGAGGTACGTCTTTCAGAAGCCCATGCCCACTGGCAATCTAGCCAAGTGGAAAATCCTGTTGAGTGAGTTCGACATTGTTTACGTAACTCAGAAGGCGGTCAAGGGACAGGCACTGGCAGACCACCTTGCCGAAAACCTCGTGGATGGAGAATACGAACCCTTGAAAATGTATTTTCCTGATGAAGAAGTATCGTTCATAGGAGAAGACATTGCAGAATCCTATGACTGTTGGAGAATTTTCTTCAATGGAGCAGACAACTTCAAAGGAGTTGGCATAGGAGAAGTCTTGGTATCAGAAACCGGTCAGCACTATCCAGTGTCTGCCAAACTCAGGTTCCCCTGCACCAACAATATGGCCGAATATGAAGCCTGCATCTTAGCGCTCAATATGGCCATTGACATGAACTTGCAAGAGCTGCTAGTGATTGGAGATTCAGATTTACTCATACATCAGGTACGAGAGGAATAGGAAACCAAAAACTCCAAGATACTTCTGTATTTGCATCACATACAGGAATTGAGAAAGAGGTTCACGAAGATGGAATTCCAACATGTTCCCAGAATCCAGAATGAGTTCGCCGATGCATTGGCCACCCTATCATCTATGATACAGCACCCGGATAAGAATTTCATTGATCCCATTCCGGTGAAAATTCATAATCAGCCAGCTTAATGTGCCCATGTTGAAGAGGAAGCAGACGGAAAGCCTTAGTTTCATGATATCACGGAATATTTGGCAAAAAGAGAGTACCCGGAGCTTGCCAATCATACTCAGAAATGCACACTTCGGAGATTGTCCAACAACTTCTTCCACAGCGGAGGAATCCTATATAGGAGGACTCCCGATTTGGGATTATTAAGGTGTGTTGACTCAAAAGAAGCATCCAGGCTACTAGAAGAAATTCATGCTGGGACCTGTGGTCCACATATGAACGGTTTTGTCTTAGCAAAGAAGATACTCCGGGCTAGTTACTTTTGGATAACTATGGAAACAGACTGCATCTGGTATGTCTGGAAATGCCATCACTGTCAGATACATGCAGACATGATAAAGGTACCTCCGAGTGAGCTCAACACAACAAGCTCACCGTGGCCGTTCGCCGCCTGGGGAATGGACGTCATTAGACCAATCGAGCCTACCGCTTCCAACGGACACAGGTTTATCCTAGTGGAAATTGACTATTTCACCAAGTGGGTCGACCGCAGTGACTAAGAAAGTCATGACAGACTTTGTCCGCGACCGAATTGTTTGTCGATTCGGTATCCCAGAGTCAATCATCACTGATAATGGCTCCAATCTCAACAGTGACTTGATAAAAGCCATGTGTGAAACTTTTATGATCAGACATAAGAATTCCATAGCCTACAGGCCTCAAATGAATGGAGCTGTAGAAGCCGCCAACAAGAATATCAATAAGATATTGAGGAAAATGGTAGAGAAGCATAAGCAGTGGCACGAGAAGTTATCGTTTGCTCTATTAGGGTATCGCACCACAGTCCGCACATCAACCGGAGCAACCCCCTATATGGTGGTTTATGGTACAGAGGTAGTCATTCCCGCTAAAGTAGAAATTCCTTCCTTGAGGATCATACATGAAGCTGAGCTCAACGACGCAGAGTGGGTGAAGAGTCGTTATGAGCAACTAGCCCTTATAGACGGAAAGAAAATGAACGCAGTTTGCCATGGTCAACTCTTTCAGAACAGAATGTCCAGAGCCTTCATCAAAAGAGTCAAGCCAAGACAGTTCACGTCGAGGCAACTGGTGTTAAAGAAAAATTTTTCGCATCAGGAGCCAAAGGGAAGTTCTCTCCCAACCGGCAGGGTCCGTACATGGTTCACCGGGTTTTGACAGGAGGAGCCCTCATACTTGTATAAATGGACGGAGAAGTCTGGCCAAAGCCGATAAATTCAGATGCAGTCAAGCGTTACTATGTGTAATCTTTACACTTTCCTTATATGATGTAAATTGAACTACGCCTGACCTAATTCTCGTTTAAAAGGGGATACGTAGGCAGTCCTATGGGTTCGGTCATAATTCAATAAAATTTTTATTTCCCCTCGAATTTGGAAATTGGGGCAGAATTTTGAGGAGGACCCTCAAAATTCCGAATTAATTTAAGCCGATCGTCGCACGAGCAACAGTCAGAAGTGTCAACCCATCAAACTGGGGCAGAATTTTGAGGAGGACCCTCAAAATTATTTAGCAAGGGAGGTTGCAATGTCTCAAACCACGTCACAGTCGTCGGTTCATCTAAAAACTATTTTAATTACACATTTATGTCATACTTTTACAAAAAATCACGCATGTCTATTATTGAAACTGCTTCGTTCAGCAATGCTACCCCAATGATACAAATGGTATCACCAGATCAAAGCAGAACGAGTCAAGCAGAGCCAGCGGGGATACGAACTAACCTTTCCTCCTTTACAAAACTCACGATTTTTCTTTGAATGCATGCACAATGATTGCGAAATCTTTAAAACCTACTGCACTCTCATGGAACAAACGTTGTTCAAAGAATACGACTCTCTTAACCGTTACACTTGCCAACATTTGCTATCAGCGCGCACCCGTAATATTCTGTATGTCACAATGCTCCTAGTAATCACAACACTGCAATCTGCTATCAGCTAAGAAAACTTTACTGTCATTTGTTATCTTATCTCTTGCACAAGGCTACTATTCTGCCTTCCGAGGTTAAGCTCTACCTCTATCTGCATTTGCATTGGATAAGGCTACCATTCTGCCTTCCCACTTGCATAAGGCTACCATTCTGCCTTCCAACTTGCATAAGGCTACTATTCTGTCTTCGAGGTTAAGCTCTACCTCACGGCTGAAAGATCGCCACATTGCACGGCTGAAAGATCGCCACATTGCACGGATGAAAGATCGCCACATTGCACGGATGAAAGATCGCCACATGCTACTGCATCCTTCATGGGCTGAAATATTGCCAACTCATCCAAAGGCGTCATCGTTCGGAGGCACCATCTTCTTATCCCGAGAACACCATGTCATGGCCCGAGGGTTTCTTTCAATCTTTTGCATATCATTATTCAAAGGCGTCATGGTTCGGAGGAACCATCCCCATAGCCCGAGAACATCATTTCATGGCCTACGAATCTATTATTATATGCATCATGGCCCAGGACATCATGGTCTGAGGACTCCATTCTCAACCGTCCAAAGACAGCATTCATGGTCCAATGGGAATTTGCATCATGTTTAAATTTACGCAATATATATGCTTGTTTTGCTTATTTACAGGTAAACCGACGAGCAACAGCCATTCCGACGGGAGCGGTTCCGCTCCAGTGGCCGCAGCCATATCAGACCTAACCATTCCGGTAAGCCGTCCACTCACCCAGTCCTAGGTATTGCGTCCGTTCTTGGAAAGTACCGTTGGCATACTCCGCCGACGGATCCTAAACTACATATGGCCTGATTCTTGTAAAACCAGGGATATGTAGGCCACTCAGAAGCCAGGGTATGGCCTAAACCTCTTCAAACCGTTTCCCTCGGTCAAAATCGGCCATCATATCTTTACCCGAAAACTCTTTCATCCTTCCCGGATAAAGAGGGGCAGCTGTTGACACCCAATTTTTCCCTATATATTTTTAATATGCAAAATACTTTCAAAGTAGCATATATAAGTATGTCCAAGCATTTTACTATTTTCCCCATAATTTTTAAGGTTTTTAAACTGATTTATTTCTTTTTTTCATCCATAAAATCCCAATAATTATGTCTAAAATTATTATTTTTGATGATTCATTTATTGGATTCTTATATTCATGCCAAATAATGGCTAAGGTAGTTTTTACATATTTTTACAATTTCATTTAATAATTTTAAAGTTAATTGCGCATAACTGCAATATTAGCCATTTCTAGGTTTAAATTTGTCTCATGTTTATAAAATGGGATCCTATATTTTTAAATTGTTAATTGTATATTATAAATCATGTTAGTGCTTTTAATTTGTTTTCAGAAATTTATTAACTATTTTTTATAAATTAAAAGGGAAAAGTGGCTATTTAAATTTTAGCCCAAATTGGGTTTCAATTATAACCCAAATCAGGCCCCAATTACCCCAGCCCAATTCTAATTTTAACCCGACCCCGACCCAATTAAACCAACCCAAACCAGGACCCCTACCTACCCTCATTAATCTAGGTCGTTGATCATTCAGATCAACGACCAACATTCACCCTTTCCATTTTTGACCCTGAATGACCCCTAAACCTAAATCATTCCCCACCACCCGCCGCCTCTGAATCCCTTTCCCTCTCAATTCTCTCTGAAACCCCTCATGAACCCTAGCCGTCCCTAATACCTACCTAACCCATGGCCTCTCGTGGCCATTTGAGATGTGTATCGGCCACCTATGGCTCCTGGGTGTTTGTTTCCATAATTTCATGGCCAGATCTCAAAGAGATCTGGTCCAGTCATTGCTCGACCTTTGTCTCTGGTCTTTTTCCGGCCATCCATCGCTGTTCAAGTCGGATACTTGACTTTTCCGGCTAGATCGGTATTTTTTAAAGCCTTTCTCACTTTCTCTGGGTTCTTTGAAACCCTAGCTCTAAGATTTGTTCGATTTCTTCTTCAGATTTGTGTTTGTTACAAACTTTTTAAGTGTTTCTCGAAGGTTCTTTGATTTTTATTTCAAAATGACTCTTCATTTTTCAACGGTTAGGGTTTCTCTTAACTTATATTAAAAGATCTCTTCTCTGATTTTTTGGTGTTGCTTTATGATTTCACTATGTTCAAACAACTTGTTTATTCTTTCCTTATATTTGATTCAGCATGTTGAAAACCCTAGGTCTTTTGGTCTTATCCGAGTTCTGGAACTATCCTTGTTTGTTTGAGGGTATACTTGTTCGATTAAGTTCTTTTCCTTGTTTGACTGATCTGATTCTGAGTTCCTATCATCCCTTAAGCTTGACTATTGTCAAAGCCCTAATTTCTTAAAAGGTTTTCCTCACTTATTATTACTGTGAGACTTTTACTGGTTTCTGACTCTCCTTACCTGTTATTATGCTCTCTTCACTTTTGATTATGTGTAACTGCTTGACCTTGTTGACTACTGTGCTTTGAGTAGATCTCTTTTACTACTGAATCCTAGCTTATTCCCGCTACTACCGTATGTTATGTTGTTTCTTTTGCCAATGTGTTCGGCCTTGCATGTCTGATACTGCTGTGCATTCTATTTATATGTTGAAGTGCGGAATTATGTTTCTTTCTTGATTGATCCTGATTCCCTCAATATTGTGACTTATTGCAAAAAGTTTTCTCGTTAACACTAATTTTATTCGTTTGTTTAAATTGATTGATTCGCTTCCTTTAATTACTGAGATGTTTTACCTTGAGCCTTTTCCCAAAATTAAGCGTATATTCTGTACTTAGACTTGATTATTTACTTCATGCTTTTACTGCCCCTTTATATGGCAAGAATCAATCTATCTCAAATCGATTTCTTTCCTTCATTAACCTTATTAGTATCCGTTTGAGCAGTACTTCCTTGATTAATGGGAAGTACTTGTGTTAATTGATTCTGATTGTAATTGTTTCCATGTTTGTGTTAAGCCTTTACTTGTTACCTTTATTTCTACTCGTTTTCAAAACTATAAATACCCTAACCTCTCTTTTTCTAAAAAACGAAAGAAAAAAAATTTAAGTTCAGAACACATACTTACACTCAAAACTCTCTCTTTCTTTACTGCTACTTGTGCTATTACTTTGTCTAGCCGGCTGAAAGCCAAGGCTAGACTGTGGAATCTTGCTTACTTTTCCTTACTGCACTTTGCTTTTCTACTGGTATGTCCTAGTTAATTTTTAAGTCTCAACAACAATATGTTTCCTTAAGTTGCTGCAGCTTCTCATTCATGTTCACTTCTGCTCATGTTTCTGCAGTTCAATCATGTTACTAGCATGCTGAAATATGTTTCCTTCCCCATTTAAATTAATGCCCCTCTATGTGTGCACTCTGTCAGTCATTTGTTATCCACNATGATTTCACTATGTTCAAACAACTTGTTTATGCTTTCCTTCTATTTGATTCAGCATGTTGAAAACCCTAGGTCTTTTGGTCTTATCCGAGTTCTGGAACTATCCTTGTTTGTTTGAGGGTATACTTGTTCGATTAAGTTCTTTTCCTTGTTTGACTAATCTGATTCTGAGTTCCTATCATCCCTTAAGCTTGACTATTGTCAAAGACCTAATTTCTTAAAAGGTTGTCCTCACTTATTGTTACTGTGAGACCTTTACTGGTTTTTGACTCTCCTTACCCGTTATTATGCTCTCTTCACTTTTGATTCTGTGTAACTGCTTGACCTTATTGACTACTGTGCTTTGAGTAGATCTCTTTTACTACTTAATCCTAGCTTATTCCCGCTACTACCGTATGTTATGTTGTTTCTTTTGCCAATGTGTTCGGCCTTGCATGTCTGATACTGCTGTGCATTCTATTTATATGTTGAAGTGCGGAATTATGTTTCTTTCTTGATTGATCCTGATTCCCTCAATATTGTGACTGATTGCAAAAAGTTTTCTCGTGAACACTAATTTTATTCGTTTGTTTAAATTGATTGTTTCGCTTCCTTTAATTACTGAGATGTTTTGCCTTGAGCCTTTTCCCAAAATTAAGCGTATATTCTGTACATAGACTTGATTATTTACTTCATGCTTTTACTACCCATTTATATGGCAAGAATCAATCTATCTCAAACTGATTTCTTTCCTTCATTAACCTTATTAGTATCTGTTTGAGCAGTACTCTCTTCTTTTAAAAAACGAAGAAAAAAATTTTAAGTTCAGAAAACACGCTTACACTCAAAACTCTCTCTTTCTTTACTGCTACTTGTGCTATTACTTGTCTAGCCGGCTGAAAGCCAAGGCTAGACTGTGGAATCTTGCTTACTTTTCCTTACTGCACTTTGCTTTTCTACTGGTATGTCCTAGTTAATTTTTAAGTCTCAACAACAATATGTTTCCTTAAGTTGCTGCAGCTTCTCATTCATGTTCACTTCTGCTCATGTTTCTGCAGTTCAATCATGTTACTAGCATGCTGAAATATGTTTCCTTCCCCATTTAAATTAATGCCCCTCTATGTGTGCACTCTGTCAGTCATTTGTTATCCACTTGCTACTTTATGAACCCCAAACCCCCATATCCCCTATATGTGTTTGTGTTCCTTTGGATGGTTTGTGTCCATGCCGGCATAAGCTATTGCTGTGCATGACCAAATCAGACCCCTGCTGGGGTTATACAATGTGTCCCATAATCCCTTGCCCCTTTGAATGATTTCTGATTCTGTTTTACCACTACAAATGTTTTCAAATCACCCTTTACTACTTATTATTTCCAACTCAGTTTTAATAAATCTCTGTTCTGCACTTCTACTATACTCTTAGAATCTAGGTTCTGCCCCTCTTGTGTGAGCCTTGCCTTGGGACCCTGGAGTTCCCTCTGATCTTGGACACGTAAAGGCTGGCCCTTCCACACTGCACTCCTTCTATTTGGTTATGTAAACCTGGGTGTGAGCACTGCCTGGGATCCCCTGAGATCCTTAGGGAACTTTGACACACTCCAGTATGAGAAAGGATTTGAAACATTGGCATTGAAGTGACTAATTATATAACTCGGATAGGAAGTCAAGATCAGGCTTATTTGGGTTGTAATTTCTTATTTCTGCACTTCTTTTATAATTCAGTCATTTTCACAATAATTTGTAAACAATATCGGGGAGATTAGTTAAAAGGGTGGGTAGTTGTATATATCATGGGTAAATTGGGTAGATAACATGCCTATAGGATCAGTGCTTGTTAAAATAAATGTTCAATGCTTCAAACTAGAAACCATGCCTTTAGGGTCAGCAATAAATTCTGCATGCTTTACTTTCACAATTAGAAATCATGTCTATAGGATATAAATGGCTTTAATAATAGATAACATCCTTATAAAGTTCAAAGTCAGCTTTTAAATCTTAGATACCATGCCTATAGGATCTAAATGGCTATAATAGAAATCATGCCTATAGAATTTAAAACCAGTTTAGTTGGAGAAGCCATTTAGTTCATTATTCTGAATGGGATTAGTTAATTAATCTGCCGTTTCTTTAATTAGTTTCTCAAACAACTGCCTCGATCTAATTCCGTTAGAAAGCATGTTTTTGTAGGATCCAAATCGCCTGTTTAAAATTAATCACTGCTTTACAGCATCACTATAGATATCATGCTCATAGAATATCATTATTACGCCTAGGCAAGCCTCAGGTAATTGCTTGAATAAAACTGAAACTGCCTTCGTTAATTATCAATTGTTACAACCAACAAGCAGGCCTGATTCGGACTTCTTATCTGAGCTATATAATGAATCTGTTCTGACTCAAATTCCCTGCTTTAGGACCTTTTAAAATTAAGACTTTAACTATGTTTGAGTCGTGCTATTTATGTGCATTATTTGCGGAGGTTTATATGAGCCTTGTAATTGCCTACATGTTTCCCCTTTAAATGCAGTCCTACGTGTTTTTTTTGTATGTCGCCTTAGCCTTTTTACCATTAAACCTAAGAGGCAGCCTAATATCCTCCCTCTTATAGGAATAGTAGTCCTAAAATTCCTCCGGGACTGATAGGAATGGGATGGGTAATAGCACGCAATAGAGGTCAAGACCTATCCGTGCTTTAATACCTTTACCGGGTGGGAAGGGTAGATATGGATATGATGACCGGTGCGCTAATGCCACGTGTAGCCCCTCTTTGAGGAGTGATTACCGGGTATTGCATTGATGTGATCCATATTGCAAATAAACCTAGGACCCCTTTACATTCATCAGCATGCCTAGATTATAACTCTTTTCAAAACCTTGCTTTATTTAATCATTTTCAAACACTTGTGTATTTAAAATCCCCTCTTATTTGAGCCTTATTTGTTAATTGCACAAATTCAGAAAGAACTATCTGGCCGGGAACCGCACTAGTGGATCCTGAGGGGTGCCTAACACCTTCCCCTTTGGATAATTTCAAGCCCTTACCTATCTCTGGTTATCAGATGTAGTTGTAGTTGAACCCCATAGGTGCCCTAACGCACCTTAAAATCGTTAGGTGGCGACTCTTCAAAAAATTGCCAAACCCCTTTCCCAAAAGGAAAGAGTTAACCAAACCAAATGTCATAAACTCGATTTCGCGTGAAAAAGGGGGCGCGACATTTTGCACTGACCAATGCCCCATCAGCATTCATGCATATGATGAACAGTATATTTCAGCCTTATCTCGACTCGTTTGTCATAGTATTCATTGATGATATCCTGGTATACTCCCGTAGCCAGGAAGAGCATGCCCAGCATTTGAGGATCGTGATGTCGCGGTAGAGGGAGGAGAAGCTTTATGCCAAGTTCTCCAAGTGTGAATTTTGGCTTAGTTCAGTGGAATTATTGGGGAACGTGGTGTCCAATGAGGGGATTCAAGTGGATCCCAAGAAGATAGAGGCGGTTCAGAGTTGGCCCAGATCATCCTCAACTATGGAGATTCGGAGCTTTCTCGGCTTGGCCTGTTATTATCGCCGATCGTGGAGGGTTTCTCATGTATTGCATCGCCCTTGACCAAATTGAACCAAAGGGGTGCTCCTTTCAGGTGGTCAGATGAGTGTGAGCAGAGCTTTCAGAAGCTCAAGACTACCTTGACGACAAATCCAGTTCTAGTTCTACCCACAACTTTTGGTTCTTATATAGTGTATTCCGATTCTTCTCATATTCGTATTAGGTATGTTTTGATGCAGGAGGGTGGAGTTATTGCTTATGATTTGCGCCAGTTCAAGCCCCATTAGTGGAACTACCGTGTCCTTGATTTGGAGTTGGCTACCATCGTTCATGGATTAATGATTTGGAGGCACTATCTCTATGGGGAGTCGTATGAGGTATTTACAAATCATCAGAGTCTTCAGCACCTGTTCAAACAAAAGGATCTAAATTGGTGGCAGCAAAGATGGTTGGAGCTACTAAAGGACTATGATATCACTATTCTGTATCATCCTGAGAAGGCCAACGTAGTGGCCGATGCCTTGAGTAGAAAGGCAGCATGTATGGGCAGCCTTTCATTCATTCCTGTTGGTGAGAGACCGCTTGCAGTTGATGTCCAGGCCTTGGCCAACCATTTCGTGAGATTAGATGTTTTGGATCCTAGTCGAGTTCTAGCTTGCATGGATTCTTGCTCTTCCTTATTTAATCATATCAGAGAGCGCCAGTATGATGATCCTCATTTGCTTGTCCTTAGGGAAAAGGTTCAGCATGGTGATGCCAGAGATGTTAGAGTTGGGGATGATGGGGTGTTGATGATGCATGGCCAGATATGTGTACCCAATGTATATGGGTTACATGAGTTGATTCTTGAGGAGGCCCACAGTTCGCAGTATTCCATTCATCTAGGTATCGTGAAGATGTACCAGGACTTAAGGCAGCACTATTTGTGGAGGATAATGAAGAAGGATATAGTGGGGTTTGTAGCTGGGTGCCTCAACTGTCAGCAGGTAAAGTATGAGCATTAGAGACTGGAGGATTGCTTCAGAGGTTAGATATTCCAGAGTTGAAATGGGAGCGGATCACCATGAATTTTGTATTTGGGCTCCCACAGACTTCGAGGAAGTTCAATACTATTTTGGTGATTGTGGATCGGCTGACCAAGTCCGCGCACTTCATTCCAGTTGGGACTACTTATTCTTCGGAGATGTTGCCTAAGATTTACATCCGCGAGATTATTCGCCTTCACGGTGTGCCAGTGTCCATCATTTCAAATGGGGCCACGCAGTTTACATCACACTTTTGGAGAGCCGTGCATTGAGAGTTGGGCACCCAGGTTGAGTTGAGTACAGCATTTCACCCTCAGACGGACGGACAGTGCGAGCGCACTATTCAAATATTGGAAGACATGCTACACGCTTCTATCATTAATTTCGGTGGTTCATAGGATCTGTTTCTGCCTCTCGTGGAGTTTTCCTACTACAACAGCTACAAGTCGAGCATTCAGGTGGCTCCATATGAGGCTTTGTATGGGAGACGATATCAATCTCTAGTGGGTTGGTTTGAGCCGGGTAAGGCTAGGCTATTAATTACTGACTTGGTTCTGGATGCTTTGGACAAGATTAAACTGATTCAGGATCGGCATCGCACGGCGCAGTCTAGGGTGAAGAGTTACGTTGATTGGAAGGTTCGTGATGTTTCTTACATGGTTGGGGAGTAGGTATTGCTCAAGGTTTCATCCATGAAGGGTGTTATGGGGATCGGAAGAATGGCAAGTTTAGCTATCGGTATATTGGGCCGTTTGAGGTGCTTCAGAGGATTGGATAGGTGGCATACAAGCTTGCCTTGCCACCTAGTTTGTCGAGTGTGCATCTAGTATTTTATGTTTCTATGCGCCGGAAGTATGTCGGCAATCCGTCTCATATTTTGGATTTTAGCACAGTTCAGTTAGATGGTGATTTGACTTACAATATGGAGCCGGTGCCATTTTGGGTCGGCAGGTTAGGAAGTTGAGGTCAAAGGATATAGCTTCAGTGAAGGTGCAGTGGAGAGGTCAGCTAGTTGAGGAGGCTACTAGGGAGACCGAGCAGGAGATGCGGAGCAGATATCCACGCCTATTTGAGACTCCAAGTAGATTTCTAGACCCGTTCGAAGACGAACGTTTGTTCAAGAGGGGGAGGATGTAACGACCCGGTCAGTCGTTTTGAGAGTTGTAGCCCCATTCACCCATTTACTGCTCATTTTATGCTTTATAGCTTCTATGTGACTTGCCCGGGTAACTGGTTCGGGTCCGAAGAGGTTTCGGAATGAATTGAGACACTTAGTCACTAGGTTGAAAGCTTAAGTTGAAATGGTTAACCGAATGTTGACTTATGTGTAAACGACTCCGTAATGGAGTTTTGATAATTCCGTTAGCTCTGTTAGGTGATGTTAGACATAGGAGCATGTCCGGATTGTGATTTGGAGGTCCTTAGTGGAATTAGGCTTGAAATGGCGAAAATTGGATTTTTGGAAAGTGTGGTGGGAGTGGACTTTTTGATATCGGGGTCAGATTCCAATTTGAAAGTTGGAGTAGGTCTGTGGTGTCATTTGTGACTTGTTTGCAATATTTGAGGTTAATCAAACGTCATTTGATAGGTTTCGGCACCGTTTGTAAAAGTTGGAATTTCCTTAGTTCAATAGGCTTGAATTGGGGTACAATTCTTATTTTTGATATTGTTTGATGCGATTTGAGGGCTCGACTAAGTTCGTATTGTGTTTTTGGAGTTGTTAGTATATTTCGTCGAGCTCCCAAAGGCCACGGGTTGATTCCGTATGGTTAACGGAATCAAAAGTAGAATTTGAGAGGTTGCTAAAGGTAGAGTCTGTTGGTGTAATCGCACCTGCGGAGCATCGATCGCAGGTGCGAGCTCGCAGATGCAAGCTGTGGAGCGCAGATGCATCCAGGATTAGGGAGGACTGTGGTCGTAGCTGCGAAGAGTTTCCCGCACCTGCATGATCGCAGGTGCGGCGTGATGGCCGCAGAAGCAGAATGTGCGCAGTTGCGATGGGAATTTCGCACATGCGATTGCACAGATGCGAGGGGAAGGACTGCAGAAGTGGGAGTATTGTCTCTTGTGGAATGCCGCAGATGCGGTTAAGTTTTTGCAGAAACGAAAAGGCTGGGCAAAACCGTAAATTCAAGGGTTCGAGGTTTTTCTTCATTTTGAACATTTTAAGCTCGAGATTGGAAAATTTTTTAGAGGAGTTTCGAGGAGTTTCTTGAGGTAAGTCACTTCTGCTCATTTTTATTCAAAAATCATGTTTCCCCATTGATTTTCCCACCTAGATGGTGTGGTTTGAGGTGAAATTTGGGAATTTGAGGCTTGGGATTTGGAAAATTCGATTCGGGGATTTAGGTGGCAATTTGGTGTCGAATTTTTGTAAATTTTGTTTGGTTGGACTCGTGGTTGAATGAGCTTTCGGGTTTTGTGACTTTTATCGGATTTTGAGTTGTGGGATCGAGTTTCAGCTTTTGAGTTGACTTTAGACTTTTGATTTATAATTTAGTATTTCCTTATGGAATTGATACTTTTAGCCTGTGTTGATTGTATCGCATTGTTTGTGGCTAGATTAGAGGCATTTGGAGGCCGTTTCGCGAGGCAAAGGTGTGTTGGAGTAGAGATCTGCTCGTGTTGAGGTAAGTAAAACTTCTAAACTTGGCCCTGAGGGTTCGAAACACCGAATTTTGTGTTATATCAGTGGTTTTAAGGTGACACACATGCACAGTGACGGGCGTGTGGGCGTGCACCGTAAGAACTGTGACCTGATCGATTCCATGGAATTGTATAGTGGATTTATCTTGTTGATATCCATGTTTTCATCATTTGATAAAGAAACCGAACTGCCAATCATGCTAGAAATCATGTTTAGGCTAAATATTGGTACTGTTGGGATCCATAGTGGTCGTTTCTTGTTGTTGAATTATTGATTATAGTGAAATCTCGTACTTAGTCATATTATTCATTGCATATCATATCTCAGTCTCTGTTGCTATTTAGTGATACAACATATCATCATTATTGGGCTAGTTTCACGACATTGTGTGCCCGAGAGAGAGAGAGAGAGAGAGAGAGAGAGAGAGAGAGAGAGAGAGAGACTGGAGTGATTGATCACTGAGTGAGGCCGAGGTCTTGATTGTGAGTGACAGTTATGGGATCGGGCTGCACGCCGCAACATGTGTTATTAATTTATGCCTGAATATGGCTAATTATAGCGCTTGGGCTGAAAGAGCCCTTCCGAAGTCTGTACACACCCCTAATGAGCGTAGTTGATTTATATTGTGGGTTGAATCTTCCCGGGGCATGGATCTTGCCCGAATTATTTATATCTAGGGACGGATCTTCCCCATGGGCTGGATTGACCTTATACAATACTGAGTGACTGACTGTCAGTTGATGTATATATATCCGGGATGGATCTTCCCTGGGCTAGATTGGCCATATATAGTACTAAGTGATTGAGTATTTTGAGAGCGTGAGTACATGAGGCTTTCAATGTGATAGATCACATACAGCATGTGCATTGACATGTAGATGTAGAGAAGTTATATTCCTCATATCATTCTGAATTAATATATCTTACTTGAGTTAAGTTTAACTTTGAACATGAAAGCATGCCTACATTTCCGTATTGTTATTTCTATATTGAACTGTTCATGCTGACTTCGTCACTACTTTCAGTCTAAAGGTTAGATTTGTTACTTTTTGAGTTGGTTGTACTCACGCTACACCCTGCACTTCGTGTGCAGATCCAGGTGCTTCCGATCACGGTGGTTGCTGAGTTGTGCAGTGTACTTGACTATATCTTCATGTAGATGCTCATGTACTCGGTGATGCCCCGGTTTTGGAAGAGATTTTATATTGAGTTATGATTTATTATTCTGTTTTAAAAAGGTTTTTCCTTAAAATTTAACTGCTTCCGTATCTTTCAAAGCTTTAGAGTATTTGGAATGTCTGAGTAGCCGGCTTTCCTAGTTCTATGATAGGTGCCATCACGACGGGTTGATTTTGGGTCGTGACAATGACACTTTGAGAATAAGGCATCGAGTTCAAGTACTGTTGTACTGTAATAATAAGATATTGGGTTTGAGTCCCAATGATTAAGGCCTAATACACCTTTAAGAAAGTAAGACATTGAGTTCAAGTCCCAATGCACATATTGATGTTGATTATGAAAGGATACAATATAATAACTGTGGCCATATGAATTGGCGTGGTCATGACAAGGAACAAAATAATAATCGTCATCATGGTAGTAATTATAAAAAGGAGAACAATAAGGGTACTCAATATATCCTTCAAAAGGTAATGGGCCTAGTCACCTGCCATGTGGACCGTTTACTATTATATGATTTCAATAGATGCATCTATTGCATGGTCACATGTGTGCTTGTTATCAACGTGCAGTATGTCTTTTGCAAGGCTACGCGCTTAAATTTAGCACAGTTCTAGAATGCAAATTATAAGGATTTATCTTGATAATGCTGGTTTAAATCCAAGTTAGTTTAGCAGAAATTGTATGCCTCCAATTATAGCTAAACAATTGATTATGAGAATAAAACTCCCAAAAAGACATTTGGTATGATATGTATTATTTAATATATAGCAGCACTAGTACGCTTTTAGCCAACAAGTTATGATAAATTCGTCCTATCACAAATTGGTTCAGAGTCAGGAACCAAATAAGTTCCATCTATAAATATGAATGTACTATATGATTTAATTTTCCACCATAATGTAAAAAGATAGGTCAATAAAGAATGATAGGGATATGTCTTGGTGATCCAACATTAGGGGGGAGAAAATGGGCATCTGAAAAAGTAATACATGAAATGAATTATTATGAGTACATCTAGATCCTCGTACAAGAAAATATGAACTTGAAGTTCAAGTGATAATTCATTTGAAAAATATTGTCAGGCACATTTGTTGACCCAAAGCTAAATATCATATTTCAGTTGCTAATGCCCCAAATATAATAAAGTTTGTTAAGGATAGAGTCTATGGCATGCATAGAGCATAATAGACCAATCGGTTTCAAAAATAAAACTCCAGGAAGAAAGAGAGTATCAAATGATCATGACGGTTATAATAAGGAGGCAAGTGCTCTACAAGAGGACCGCGACATCACACTTTATAATACCTCATAAGAGGCTCAGGTACCTGAAATAATGAGATCTCGATAGGTTATGTCTTTATTGAATGACGATGGAACCAATATAAAATGATCGTCGACGATATTATTGATATAATGTAGCACTCAATATTATTAATATTGACAGGGATCTTTAGTTCAAATCTGTCATAGAATGTGGACAAATAAATGATTTGCCAAAAATGAAAAATAAGCAATAAAGATTTACTTCACCTAAAAAATGTGAAGTTGGACGGATAGTCCTAACACCTGAAAGTATAAAGCCGGTGGAGATATAAATATGTTCTTGTGTGAAAAGTTAAATAAAATTAAGTCAATAGACATAAATACGACTTGTGGTACAAGAAGATTTATATATATCCTGGCATTAATTATATGGAGACATGTTCTCCTGTGGTGGACAGTCATTTTAGGATTGGGTGTGACTATACATTTGATATGCGTATAATGAAAATTCTTAAAGGATTTAAATTTTTCTAAAGCATATTAAGTTCGCAAGAAATTTATTAAATAAAGCTTCAGCAAATCCTTATGTGGATTTGAGCAATCATGGCGTACATGATTTGTTTTGTGTCTAGTAAAATTGGTGCACTAATGTATCTTGCTACAACTATGAGACAATATGCAAGCGAGTTACAGTTTTATTTATGTATAAAGATATTGGATGTCACAATCCAGTGTTTTTCACTGTAGACTGTGATGGTGCCCATGGTCGCTGCTTGGCAAGCCAACAGTGATCTACCCATCTAATTGTTCATTTTAATATTCTTAAAGTAATTAATTTTTTTAAATGATATATCTATTAATAGGAAATTATAGTAAAACCAATCACCAAATAAAGAAAATAGTTAAGTATTAAATTTAATACTCAAAACTATAAAGTGTGTACTAGAATACTCCCAAAACCCGGTGTCAAAGTGCATGCGCAAAATAGTAGAATACATAAAACCTCATATACTACTGTTTCGAATAAGATAGACAAAAACATGAATACAAAATGAAAAGATTCCAAGCGCTGCAGAATGACATACAGAGCAGCTCACCACTAGGCCTCTAGATAACGGGGGTACGCGCCTATAGGACCGCCAGATGCACCTACCATAGATTTTGCACGTGTAACTATCCGATTGGTTGTTTTGAGTATTTGCACTTCGCTCGGTGGTTTGAGGGCATGAGTAGCTCCGTCTGATGTTTTATGACTTGTGTGAATCGCCGGTTTTGGTTTTCAGGTTATTCGAAATTGATTTAGAGTAATGATTCTAAACTAGGAAGCTTTAAATTGGCAGAGTGACCAAGTTTGACTTTTTAGTATTTTACCTTGGATTGGAGTTTTGATGGTTCCTTTAGATCCGGATGGTGATTTTGGACTCGGGCGTATACTTGGATTTCTATTCGGATGTTTCTAGAAGGTTTCGGCACAAATTGGCGAAAATTGGAAATTCGAAGGTTTGGAAAGTTCATAAATATGACCAGAGTTGACTTTGAGGGCATCGGATTCGGATTGTGGTTCTAGAAATTGTAATAGCTTCGTCATGTCATTTAGGACTTGTGTGCAAAATTTGGGTTCATTCCGAATTAATTTGTTATGTCTCGGCACGGGTTTTGGAAGATGAAAAGTTCAAAGTTCATTAAGTTCGATTTGAGGTGAGATTCGTCTTTTCGATGTTGTTAGGTGTGATTTGAGGCCTCGAGTAGGTCCATATTATGTTATGGGACTTTTTGGTATATTTGGTCGGGGTCCCGAGGGGCTCGGGTGAGATTCAGACGGGTTTCAGACCATTTTGGGCCATATTGTTGTTGCTGGTTTCTGCTGTTTCCTGTTGCTTCTGGTGCTCTTCGCGATCACGAAGTGTAATTTGGTCTGTTGCGAATATGTTCTTTGGGAACGCGATATATGGAACGCGTTCGCAGAAGGTAAGTTGATTGTGTTCTGCGTTCGCGATGAGGTGTCGCGTTCGCATAGCATTGTAGTTGAGGAGCTGGAGGAAATGTCTTCCCGTTCGCAAAGTAGCAGCCGCGTTCACGAAGGGTTGGTTATGCTGTGCATCGCATTCACGAGGTCCATGCCGCAAACGCGTAGAGTCTTTTTATGCTGATATTTTGTTCATATCGCGAACGCGATGGTCTTCTCGCGTTCGCGAAGGGTATTGCTGGAGCAGTATTATAAAGTACCCTATTTCGGGGGTTTCGGCCATTTTTGATTTTTGGAGCTTTGGAGCTTGAATTGAGGTGATTCTTGAAGCAATTTTCACCATGTGGATTGGGGTAAGTGTTCTCAACTCATTTTTCAGTTTATATCATGAATCTATCTTCATTTTCGCCATTTGATTGAGGGTTCCAAAAGATAAATTGGGGGTTTTAGCCTAACGTTTCATAGAGTGAATTTTGAGTTTTGAACATCGGTTCGGAGTCGGATTAGAGTGAATCTAGTATGGGTGGACTCGTAATTGAATGGGTTTCTGGATTTTATAAGTTTCATCGGGTTCCAGGGTGTGGGGCCGGGTTTTGACTTTTGCCCTATTTGGGCTTTTGATTAAGGATTCGCATTGTTTCCTTGGGCTTTATCTGATGTATTTGAGTTGCTTTTGGCTAATTTCGAGCCGTTCGGAGGTTGGTACGCGCAGGATGGCATTGTGGAGCATCGTTAGGCTTTCTCGGTATTGGATTTGTCTTGTTCGAGGTAAGTAACACTTCTAATTTGGTGCTGAGGGTATGAAACCCCGAATTATGTGTTATGTGTTTGGTGTTGAAGTGACACACATGCTAGGTGACGGGCGTGTGGGCGTGCACCGTGAGAATTAAGACTCTGTTATTTCTGTCGCACTGTGTATTACCTGATCTTATTATAGAGCTGTGATCTATGTTAGAAACCAAGTCTAGGCTACATGCTTATTCTTTTGGAACCCTTGAGGTAATATTTCTGTTAAATTATTTGTTTAAATTGCAATTTCATACTCAGTCATGTTCATTCATTTCATATCATATCTCAGTCTTTGTTTCTATTTATTGACACATCATATCATCAGTTTGGGCTAGTTTCATGGTATTGTGAGCCCGAGAGACTAGAGATATTCATGACTGAGTGGGGACGACGGCCTGAGTGTTAGTGATATTATTTGATCGGGCTGCACGCCGCAGCATGTTATATTGATTATGCCTGGATCTGACTTATTATGGTGCTTTAGCTGAAGGAGCCCCTCCGGAGTAGGCACACACCCCTAGTGAGCACGGTTGACTTATATTGAGGGATGGATCTTCCCTGGGCATGGTCCCGAAGCATTTATATTTGGGGATGGATCTTCCCCAAGCTAGATTGGCCTTATACGGTATTGAGTGACTGACTGTCAGTTGCTATGTATATCGGGATGGATCTTCCCCGAGCTAGATTGGACATACACACTACTAAGTGACTGAGCATGTCGAGTGGTCGAGCCTGATGAATGGAAAGTGTGAGACAATGAGACTGAGTACTCTGAGAGTGCGAGTACATGATTTCATCTTTTAGATACATTGCATTGACATGCACACATGACATGCAGGCATAGAGATGCATTTTCCTCATGGTATACGGTATCACCTCATTCATGACTTCTCACACATATTGCCATATAGGCATAAAGATGTATTTTCCTCAAGCCATTTGAAAATGAAACATTTACCAATTGAAATCTTTTTGGGAAAGATTATAGTATTCAAACTTACTCATATTTTTTGGCGATTTCAGTAAAAGATTTGGGTTTTCACTGATATACTTGAAAAGCAGGCCTATTTTTTCGGAACTATGAATGAGCTGAGCATTTTATCTCTGAGTTACTTCTTTTATTATGTTGTTATGAACCGTTGTTGGCTATTGGTGTTGGAATCCGACCTTTGTTCTAGCTCGTCAATACTTTCAACCTAAGGTTAGGTTTGTTACTTATTGAGTACAGGGGTCGGTTGTACTCATACTACACTTCTGCACCTTGCTTGCAGATGTTAGACGTTGATGTTGTTGTGATCGAAGGGAGATAGAATTAAAGACGTACCTGCATTCCGTTTGTTGCTGCCTCTTGTTCGTGGTAGCCTTAGATTTGTAAAAATCTGTTTATGTACATTTCGAGCAGCTGATATATTTATTTCATACCAGCTTTATGAATTCTTATCTTAGAAGCTCATGATTTGTACTACCAGCCCTTTGGAAATGTATACGATTCAGATATTTTCTTTCTCTTATTTGTCTTATTAAATTTCATTGGAATCGGATAGATGTTAATTGGCTTACCTAGCGGGTTGGGTTGGTTCCATCACGACTAGTTGGATTTTGGGTCGTGACAAGTTGGTGTCAGAGCTCTAGGTTCATAGGTTCTACAAGTCATGAGCAAGTGTCTGGTAGAGTCTTGCGGATCGGTATGATGACGTCCATACCTATCTTCGAGAGGCTACAGGGCATTTAGGATGAACTTCACATCTTTCTTTCCTTATCGTGCGGTATTGATTCAAATTGAAGCATAACTCTTTGAATTCCTTCCACGCATTCGTATGCGCATGTGAGCACTCGGTTTCAGTTGTGCATCGACGGCTTGCGATTCCGTGGATGAGGTGCGGGATGTTATTTCTTTGTGATGATGATGGGCCAGTCTGGAGGACTTAAGGGCCGGTTTTTGACTGTAGCTTGAGCACGGAGATTTTAGTTATGTGAGCACTTGCTTTTGGATTTATATGTCTGGTAGTGTCCCTATTTGTGGAATGCATGGCTCGATGAGTAGTTGGATGGCTATATGAGAAGTTTGATGTGACAATGGGATGTGTTCGGATGGTTGGAAAGTGTTGAGAAGAGTTTGCTTGATATATGAACGGACAATTGCGTGCTTGATTTCTGTCTTGGTGTGATGTATCGTCTCGGGTTATGAGAGTATTGGAGGATCTTTCATGTTAGTTAATTGTGGATTGAATTAGATTCTCATGTCTTGTTGATGAGTTCAGAATCAGGAAGATTCAGTGATTGCATAGTAATTGTGACTGTAAAAGGGTATAGAGAGATGTCAGTTTGACGCAAATCAGGTGGGTTATCTTCTGCGGGGGTCCTGAGGTTGTGTGATCGCTATGTTGTTTTGTAGAGACTTCTCATTTACCAGCGAATTATATGTGTTACAATTTGAGTTTAGATCGCTTGTAGAAGTTGGCTTGATTTTTACAAGGGTGAATGCGAGATTTGTAGATAATTTGAAGCATTAGATGGTTTGCGTTACAGGAGCTCATGAAGGATTTAGTTGAATCTTACTGCGGTATTATGGCAGAAATTGAGTATGGGCATTGTGAGTTATGGTGTGTTTTGATCTATGGCTTTTGGCCAAGTAGGGAGTCTGCTATCTATAATTTGGTTGCACGACTATGTGTTGTATTGGTTTCGGTCTGAGGTATACTTGTGAATCAGTTATGACTTGCAAAGATTGAGATCGAGGTGTACTCGAGTAAGGGAATTTCTTGATACGGGGTATATTACACTTTATGGGTATCTAGAAATCATGGAATGATTTGAGTTGTTATTTGTGATAGATGTAGTGCGCATAGAGTAGGAATTTGCTTAGTTGCATTAAGGTGGGGTTACTTTTTTGGGTGTCATCATGCTTATGGAGCACAGGTCATTCAACCTATTTGGGCGGCGAGGTTGAGATTTGAGCATAATGGATGACTCTCGAGAAAGTTCTAAAGGGTTCAAGATTTATATGTAGCAATTAAGAATTTTTCGGATTTGTATATGGCTAGAATTTGAGATTTAAGTTGGATGGTGTCGAGACTTGTGGCGTTTCTATATCATTGTGGATTATACACTTCAGTGTTAAGGAGGTGAAGGAAACGGTTTTAGGTTCACATATGGTCTCTTTAGATTGGGTGTATCGGTTGTGCTGCTTTGGGGTGCTTAAGAGAGAATGCAGCAGCTTATGGGCCTTAGGGCGGTGTGGTTTTTATGCTAGGATCTCTTGTGTGGTGAGCTTTAGGTAAGAATCGTGGTGTTCCGACAAGGAGAAGTGACAACTTGAAGGCAATTCGGAATTACAAAATTAGGACAACTTGGTAGTAGGTTGGAGTAGCACAGTAATGTATATGATCGGTTCTTTGGGTGCTTACGATGTGGTGAGTCTCTACAGGTGTTCTATGGAAATAATCTTGGGTTTGGCGACGTGCGTGGCTTGGTTGAGTTAGGAAGATTCAGTTCAGATGGCGTGGTTATGTGAAAATGTGTTTCGGAGAGTTCTCGATGATTTCTATCACAGTTCAAGGTTGATATTTCCTACTAGCGTGAGGAACATGTTGCATATTGTGATTTTCTCCTAGATGAGATCAAATGAAAGGTTCCTGGCTAATTGAGTATATAGTTTGCTTGTGACTCGAGTGGATTATGAGATTCTCGTACTTTTCATGATGGCATGATTGATGCAGTGTGTTGTGTGGGATTAAGATCTACGTGTGCAATGTCACGGTTAAGTTTTAAAGGAAGGTCATGAATTATTAGGCAGCATGGACGATTTCAGATGACTTCGGGAATGAAGTTGCTATTTGGTATTGCCTGAGAAGAGTGTACATATCAGAAAGTGCACTGTGTTATGGCTTGTGGATGCTTCATTAGTATTACGGTACTCGCCGGGTTGATCTATTGGTGATATTCAGATTTTTCTATGTGGCACGGGTGAAGTATAGAAGTATTCCTTGTGGGATGATCGTGTATGGGAGATGTGTTAGAAATTCAGGTGCTGTAGTTGGGATCAAATATGGTGTTTCGTGTGTTCTATGGATTGGGAGACTGGGAGTTCTCAGGAGCAAATTGTTTCGTGGTTGTGGACTGTAAAGATGTGGCCAAAGCTAGCCATATGATAGTATGTGTTATGATTCAGTCAATGTGGACTTTCGGAGTGTTATGTATTTATTTGTCGGTGACAAGAGTTTATTTGGGGGTCCATTGGTAGGACCAATGAGGATGTGTGTTCTACACCAGGTCGGAATGGTCGACTCCGTACCGCTATTGTTGAGGTATTTGCCATTCGGTTGGAGTGAGCTTATTCGTGTCTGATATGTTCTAAGTTTTACTTTTCCATGCTACGAAGGGTTGTGGCTCGTTTGGTTATATGCACACATGGTGCGGTTCTGTTTGGGCTTCGTAGCAGAATTCGAGCGAGATGGTGATTGGGGTGTGGGATGGTTGATTGCGCCTTGGTTATGGTCTTTCCGAATTGTGGAATATTGTGTTATTTGCTTCTCCGATGGTCAGGCACCTGGGGTACTTGATGTCGAATTGTACGTGGTTATTGATTTTGAGCATGGTGGCTTGGGGTATTTCATATGGACCAATGTTTGGATGGGGTCACGCATTGCAGCAAAGTTATGTTGAGATACGACCCTTTGTGTTAGATTCGTGTTATGGTTCTTTGGTGTGTAATTAATTTTTAGCATTATGTCGTGGCGGTACTTATTGAGCTTGCGGGATGGTTCTCTCGTTTGAGTCATTTTCCATGTTTGAGTACATTTAAATTGTTGCGTATTGGTGCACGAATTGCATGGTTTGTGGTTCTGGGTAGTATTGGTGTGGCATGTTAGTAGAGTAGCTGGTATTTGATAAGATGAGGTCGTCGGATCTAGGATGGGTGCCATTGGATTTGATTGCGGTATATTTGGAAGGACAATATTGGAAGTCGACTTAGAAATTTCTATGGTTCTTGTCGAAGGAGAGGGAGCTCCATGACTTGTTGATCTGATGAATGGTTATGAGTTTCTGCGTGTTCTTTCATCATCGGCGGTGTACGAATGTATTAGAACGAGGATTTGTTTGATATGAGGTGAATTGGGTTATTTTGAACAACTACTGTGATCGGAAATTTTGCTATAGGTATTTGAGTCATGTGGTATATCCTGCTATTGTGTCTTGGGTTATGGTTATGGCTTGATACAACTTGTTCAGACTTATACAGTGTGTAGATGCAATATTGAGATCTTATAGGAAATTTCGAATGTTGGAAATTGTATTTTGTGGTTTAGAGACTACGGTTGAAGTAATGATCTTCATTTGCGTTACGTTGTCGAGCCTATATGGGATAGGGTGATGTGGGATCACCCCCGGGTATGTGCATGGATAGGTTACACAGTGATTTGATGGCTTTAGAACGACTCTTAGCATGTTCGAGGGCGAACATATATTTAAGCGGGGGACAATGTAGCGACCCGACAGGTGGTTTTGAGCATTTGCACTTCGCTCGTGGTTTGAGGGCGTGATTATCTCCGTATGATGTATTATTACTTGTGTGAATCGACGATTTTGGTTTTCAAGTTATTCGGAATTGATTTGGAGGAATGATTCTCAACTAGGAAGCTTTAAATTATAAGAGTTGACCAAGTTTGACATTTTAGTATTTGACCTCGGATTGGAGTTTTGATGGTTCCGTTAGGTTCGAATGGTGATTTTGTACTTGGGCATATGCCTGAATTTGCATTTGGATATTTCTAAAAGGTTCGGCACAAATTGGCGAAAATTAGAAATTCGAAGTTTGAAAAGTTCATAAGTTTGACCGAGAGTTGACTTTAAGGATATCGAATTCAGACTGTGGTTCCGGGAATTGAAATATCTTCGTTATGTCATTTGGGACTTATGTGCAAAATTTGAGTTCATTCCGGATTGATTTGATATGTCTCGGCGCAGATTTTGGAAGTTGAAAACTTCAAAGTTCATTAAATTCGATTTGAGGTGCGATTCATCGTTTCAATGTTTTTATGTGTGTTTTGAGGCCTCGAATAGGTACGTATTATATTATGGGACTTGTTGGTATATTTGGTCGGGGTCCCGAGGGCCTCGGATGAGTTTCGGACGGGTTTCAGACCATTTTGGGCCATGTTAGTATTCATGATTTCTGTTGTTACCTGTTGCTTCTGGTGTTCTTTGCTATTGCGAAGTGTAATTTGATCTGCTGCGAATTTGTTCTTCGCGAGTGGAAAATTGGTTAATTGTCTTTTGCGTTCGCGATGAGGTGTCGCGTTCGCATAGAGTTGTAGTTGAGGAGCTGGAGGAAATGTCTTCGCGTTAGCAAAGTAGCAGCCGTGTTCGTGAAGGGTTGGTTATGATGTGCATCGCGTTTGCAAGGTCCATTCCGTGAACGCGTAGAGTCTTTTTGTGCTAATATATTGTGTTCATCGTGAACGCGATGGTTTTCCCACGTTCGCGAAGGGTATTTCTGGAGCAGTATTATAAAGTACTCTATTTCGGGGGTTTCGGTCATTTTTGCATTTTTTGGAGCTATGGAGCTTGGATTGAGGCGATTCTTGAAGCAATTTTCATCATGTGAACTGGGGTAAGTGTTCTCTACTCATTTTTTATTTTATATCATGAAGCATCTTCGTTTTCGGCATTTGATTAAGGGTTCGAAAAGAGAAATTTGGATTTTTAGCCTAAAGTTTCATAGAGTGAATTTTTGTGTTTTGAACACCTATTCGGAGTCGGATTTGAGTGAATCTAGTATTGGTGGACTTGTAATTGAATGGATTTTCTGATTTTATAAGTTTCGTCGGGTTCCGAGGCGCGGGCCCAAAATTTGACTTTTGGCTAATTTTTGGGTTTTGATTAAGGATTCGCATTGTTTCCATGGGCTTTATTTGATGTATTTGAGTTGCTTTTGGCTAGTTTTGATCCGTTCGTAGGTCGGTACGCACGGGATGGCATGGTGGAGCATCATTGGGCTAACTCAGTATTGGATTTGGCTTGTTCGAGGTAAGGAAGACTTCTAAACTTGGTGCTGAGAGTATGAAACCCCGAATTACGTGTTATGTGTTTGGTGTTGAGGTGACACGCTTGCTAGGTGACGGGCGTGTGGGCGTGCACCGTGAGAATTTGACTACGTTATTTCTATGGCACTGTGTAGTTACCTGATCTTATATACAGCCATGAAATCTCTATGTGCTAGAGCTATTGAGTTGTGATCCATGTTAGAAACCATGTGTAGGCTACATGCATATTTTCTTGGGACCAACTAAGGTCATATTGCTGTTGAATTATTTGTTTAGATTGCAATTTTATAATCAGTCATCTTCATTCATTTCATATCATATATCAGTCTCTATTGCTATTTATTGACACATCATATCATCATTTTGGGCTAGTTTCATGGCATTGTGAGCCTAAGTGACTAGAGAGATTGATGACTGAGTGAGGCCAAGGATCTGAGTGTGAGTGATATTATGGGATCGGGTTGCATGAGGCAACATGTTATATTAATTATGCCTGGATCTGGCTTATTATGGCGCTTGGGCTGAAGGAGCCCCTCCGGAGTCTACACACACCCCCAATGAGCGCGGTTGATTTATATTGAGAGATGTATCTTCCTTGGGCATGGATCTTGCCCGAAGCATTTATATTTGGGGATGGATCTTCCCCGGGATGGATTCTCCTTATACAGTACTGATTGACTGACTGTCAGTTGCTATGTATATATTCGGGATGAATCTTCTCTGGCTGGATTTGCCATACACAGTACTGAGTGATTGAGCATGTCGAGTGGTTGAGCATGATGAGTGGAAATTATGAGACAGTGAGATTGAGTGCTTTGAGAGTGTGTGTACATGAGTTCATCTCTCAGATACATTGCATTGACATGCGCACATGACATACAAGCATAGAGATGCATTTTTCTCATGTTGTACGGTATCACGTCATTCATGACTTCTCACACATATTGACATATAGTCTTAGAGATGTATTTTTCTCATACCATTTGAAAATGAAACTTACCCGTTGAAAGCTTTTTGGGAAAATTATAGTTTTCAAACTTACTCATATTTTTTGGCGATTTCGGTAAAAGATTTGGGTTTACATTGATATACTTGAAAGGCCTATTTTTCTGGAACTGTGAAAGAGCTGAGCATTTTACCTCTGAGTTACTTCTTTTATTACTTTCATTATGTTTTTATGAACTCTTGTTGGCTATTGGTGTTAGACTCTGACCTTTATTCCAGCTCTTGACTACTTCCAAACTAAGTTTAGGTTTGTTACTTATTGAGTACATGGGGTCGGTTGTACTCATACTACACTTCTGCACCTTGCGTGGAGATGTTGGATGTTGATGTTGTTGTGATCTACGGGAGCTAGAATTGAAGACGTACCTACGTTCCGGTTGTAGCTGCCTCTTGTTCATGGTAGCCTTAGATTTAAAAAAATATGTTTATGTACATTTCGAACGAATGATGTATTTATTTCATACCAACTTTGTAAATTCTAATCTTAGAAGCTCATGATTTGTACTACCAGTCCTTAGGAAATCTATAAGATTTAGAAATTTTTTTTCACTTATCTGTCTTATTAAATTTAATTGGAATTGGATAGATGTTAATTGGCTTACCTAGCGGGTTGGGTTAGGTGCCATCATGACTAGTTAGACTTTGGGCCATGACAGCACGATTAGTGCATAAGTGTAGCGTGAGTACATAAACAACATGTACCCATTAAGTATCTAGTCTAACCTCGAAGAAGTAGTAACGAGGGGTCGACTTTGACACTTACTAGTGGGCAAAATACATAATGAACAAGATTAGTTAACAAGCATGGAAATGAACATCAATGATGGAATAAGAGTCAATAATTAAATGACCATTTATCAAGTAACAATTAAAAATCCCCGAATATCAAGTAACAACCTCAACAAGTAGGGGCTTAGCATGTATTATAAAACCTCAAGATATGACGGACATAACAAGTGAAATCGGACTACGAGTGACAACACGCACTAGTTATGCCAAGGTTGTATGGCCCGATCCATAATATTCGTGTACATACACTACTGAGGTCGTACGGTCCGATCCATGGATGCATCCCCTATATATAAATATTGTCGAGGCATTCGGCCCGATCCACAGGAATAAGGAAACTTTGTGCATTTCAAATTTCACATTTACAACTCCGAGCAAAACCCATGAAAGGATATAATTTCCATAAATAGTAAAACATTTCTGCCATCTCTCTAAGTAATGAAGTTCAATTTAACCTGATCTTTAACCAAGTTTTACTCACTAATACAAGTAATTAATCTAACAAGTTGAGTCAAAATAATGCAAGTAATGGCATAATAGAGGCCTATGTCTACCCGGACATATCATGAATTCTAGCTATGCACGGACTCTCATCACTTCACCCCTGGGCCCGCGTGCTCGGATTACGGAAATTTTTGAAGCTAAATGTTATCTATAACCTCACTAACCCAAATATATAATTTCTATTCAATTCCATAATCATTTTCGCGGTCTAATCCCAGTTTTACCAAATCCTAGATTTTCAAATAATCTCCTAAAATTTCCACAATTTCTATGTTAAATCTACCCATAATGCATGTATTAAACTCATACTATGTAGAAATTACTTACCTCAAACTACTAGGTGGAAATCCCTCCTCAAAGAGCTCTAAATTCGACCAACAAGTAAGAGAAATGAACCAAAAAGCCTAAGTCCCGACTTAAAACCATTCTGCCCCGGTCTGCCTTCATTGCGATCGCGGACAAACGCTCGTGATCGCGAAGGAAAAACAGAAGAACCAAGGAAAATTCCTCTTCGCGATCGCTGGAGGACACTTGCAAACGTGATGCACTGAGCCGCCTCCTGATCACGAACGCGTTCCATCCCTCACGAACGCATAAGGCAACTGGGTTGCCCAGACCCAGGCCCTCGATTCTATGCAAAAGCAAAGGCCACTGGACTACGCCTTCGCAAATGCAGCCAAGACTTTGTGAACGCGGGGCACAAAACCACCCAGTCCCCAATTCGTTATTCGCGAATGAAACCCCACCTACGTGATCGTGAAGAAGGAAACGAGAACCAGTAGTGACAGCATTTTAGACTTAGCTCCGGGCGGTCCGAAACTCATCCGAGCCACTTGGGACCCCATCCAAATGCACCAACAAGTCCGTAAATTCAATACAGACATGCTTGAACTCTCGAAACACGTAAAAAACATCAAAACTAAAAATCACACCCCAAAACCAAATTGAATCGAGTTATGAACTTCAACCTTTTCAACTTACTCCGAACGCGCTGAATCATATATAGACTACTCGAAATAACACCAAATGTTGAGTGCAAGTCACAAATACGCATACGGATCTATTCCAAGCTCAAAATCCCAAATCGACCTCGATAATATCAAAGTCTACTCCAAACTAAACTCAATGAACTTGCAAAACCTTCAATGTGCCAACTTCCAATATCAAGCGATGAAATGCTCCTGGGTCATCCGAAACTTCATTTGAACACATGCCCAAGTCCAAAATTATCATAACCTATTGGGACCGTCAAATCCTAGTTTTGTGGTCGTTTACTTAAAACGTTGACACAAGTCAAACTTGACCATTATAGGCCACTATTAAGGAACTAAGTGTTCTGATTTCAGCCCAAACCCTTCAAACCCGAGTCAACCATCCCCGCAAGTCATAAAATAGTAAAGGGATATACAGGGAGTCGTAATTAGGGGAACAGTGATCTAAAAAGAAAAACGACCGGCCGGGTTGTTACATTCTCCACCTCTTAAACAAATGTTCGTCCTCGAATAGGTCTAGAATCATACCTATAGTGCTGAAAAGGTGAGATATCTACTCTGCATGTCCTCCTCAGTCTCCCAAGTTGCCTCCTTGACTGGTTGACCCCTCCACTTGACCTTTACTGCAAAAAACTTCTTAGACATCAACTGGCGATCTGACTGTCAACAATAGCAACTGCCTCCTCCTCGTAGCCCAAGCTCTCATCTAGCTGTACCGTGCTGTAATCTAACACATGCGACATGGACCATGCGTACAAGTCATAATACCTGAAGTGAAGCTACTCAGGGCCTCAAACCGCTGAACGACGCGCTAGAGCTCATAACGACCGGTCGGGTCGCTACATTCTCTCCCACTTAAACATACGTTCGTCCTCGAACGTGCTGAGAACTGCACTAAAGTAGTCTGAAATCGCTGCTTAATACCTCATGCACCTACCCGTGCTACCACAACTCAGTTGGGCATATTAGCTCAAGCAAATCTAAAGATAACCTCTTTCATTTAGGCAAATATGCCTTAGAGCCCAGTTTTAACATCCGAAATTCTCAGCCAGGCCTGCTTTCAATATATGAACACCGTATCAATCACCATACGCTGTACCAGAACATGACTGCACACCCTTGCTGAATTCACACCATGCACCACATCATTCACAATACCATAATAACGACATTTCTCGAATCTAATGCTCACAATGCACCCCATGACATATATAAGTCCTATTCAAAATCTCGCAATGCCGCCACGACGGAAGAGATGTGTAGAAATTCATAACCAACTGTCGAGTCAACTATCATTGAGTCTATACTCCTAACAAGAACCATTACCTCATTATGAACCAAATAATGGTCTTTGCTCCTTAATATATTTCATATAATCAGATTGCACCGATCCTAAATCCAATGATCTCGTCTCACCCAGTGCGAACTGCTCAGGCAATAAGCCACCCCGGACATGATCAAAAGTCTCACATAATGCCACAATGTGCCAATAGGCTATGAAATCGAACGTGATATATAAGGAAAACGAACTCTTGAAGGGACTATTCAACTCACGCACTAATATTAAGTTTCCTCAGAAAGTGGGAAACAAGACACACAAAAATTGAATATAGAAAGTTGTATTCAATATCACACTGTTGCGGCGTGCAACCCGATCCAAATAACATACCAATGGCAGCGTGCCACCCAATCCACACATAAATTCACATAAGGCGATACGCATCGAGCTAAATTGCTCATTACAACAAAATACCGAATATCGGTCACAAGCACACTAAGTGCATAATACAAACCCTGGAGAGACATATAGCGCGATAAGATACAAACCTCAAGCACAACTGAGGTGCGATATATGATCTGAATCTCATGAGCCATCCTGCTCATTTGACACCATCGCTACATGAAACCTTATTGCATATGAAATTTATCAAGCCGTTTCACAACTCACATGGCACAATGTAATATTACATGAAATAGCCGACGACGAAACAACTCCCACATTCAAATGGACGCTATGCTGAAGTGAGCACATCTGGCCTGATGTAGAGCCCACATTCATATTTTAATCCATCCACAGACTTCAAGCCAATTCTGATCGCACTGGACTAGACTAACAACCTTTTATGGGTCTATAATAACCCCCTTTTTCTCATAACCCACAAGAACAACCATCACGATCGAAGTAAACCTCCACAGTCCACAACCCAATAAACCGAGTGCCCTCCAGGCATAAGTTCTCAAATTAATGTTATCACCACAATCTTCATACTTGGTTTAACTCTTCAATCAATCAAGTGGCACATGTCACACTTATACAATCTTCCCGTGAGACACGCTCCCTTGACCTTCCGCACCCGATAACAGGTCTGCACATCCATACCACCGTCCGCTTTAACGCTGTGAAGCATAACAAGAATCCATAACCAGGTTGTAGCCTCTTTCACAAAACACTAATCTCAGGTGAAGCTGAAGACAATACCAGCTTACTCTAACATTCAAATCCCTTTCCTGCTCCTCCGAGCTTGTGACATCCTTGCCAAAACCGGACCGCAAACATCCTAGCCAACACCGCATCGCAACCTCGGTTCCTCATGCCGCTCACTGCACCTATCATGCCAATATGCGACAGTATAAGGATTTCACCATAACTCTTGAACCACTAATAGAGTATACATTTCATTATACATAACCTTATACTTAACTCATTCCAAGAGAACCATAGCAACACGCAAATAACTTCTCATAACCGTGGAATATTCAAATCCTCAAGTAGTCTGAACCACCATAACCCTTTCGGGATCCACCTACACATACATGCCATACTACTTGAATACTTGCAACTAAAATCAATTATGGCGGTCGTTGAGCTTTGCACGCACCACCGCAAATCACATGCACAACTTAATCACACTGAAGGAACTGATTACCGCCACCATTATACCAATTCAACCATGGTTAACCAATCTAACTTCTTTTGATTAATCCTTATCTTGTCTCAGAGTTAATATTAGCTTAATTCCTTACATCACCAACCTAAATCCGCACTCATCTTGAGTGACCCCATTCCATGAGAACACATTGTCTCCAAACCTATGAACCGTTTCATACCCTCATTGCACGTACATTTGCAACTTCAATTGATACACCCATTCTGATAATTCCTCTACGAATCCGATGTTATTTTCTCTCTATCCTCCAAATTCTACACCGCAAAGCCGAAAGTCTCATAGAATATCTCGAGCCTCTCATCACAATCCGCTACAAAAGCTCGATCCTTGACTATAGTACGGGCTTGAATACTTAGGCACCGCATTTTTAAGCTTTGAATCCACTAAGACCACTGTTGAGAGTCACCCACTCTGGATTGACCCCGAATATAATCAACTCCAAGGCTCCGCTGGCACATGAACACCCATCTGCATGGTGCACTTGATTGAAATAATTCCTTGTAAATCACCTCCGTACGACATACAAATCCTGAGTCTTCCCAAAGCCTGAATATAAGACAATAAGGCCAACTATAGCACACCTTTACCAATTCCTTTGCTCAAATTGCCACTTATATTCTTTTCCCCTTAGCTGAAATAACTTACCAATACGCCGATAACCCAAAACCTCACAAGAAGATAACCATACAACCCAATCGTAGGCGGTGCGACTCTCCCACGTAGATTGAAACCACCATTACACAACTCCGAAACCCGCCAAGATTCCTTATCTCTAATTGACATAACCTTGCGCAATCAACCGCCAAATTCCCCGAAATCCTTCTATAAAACCCTTTATGAATAATTTGAATCATTAACCACATTCACATGATCGATCTCCTTACCGTAGCCGGTAGAATCCTTCGCAGAAGATTTGCTAACCACACGATCGTTGATCCGCTCACCGGAGACAACCCCAACTGTGGAAACTACGCGCCGACATCTTCCAACATCGCTACATGGGGTACAATCACTACAACTTCAATAACCCATCCTGAGTCCGTACTCATCCACCAATTGTACTAGTCCATTCACTTATTATGGACATCAACTAAATGTGCAATAATATCTTCCAATTCGAAGTCATGTTGTATCCTTCTTCATATCAAGCAACTCCTTCCAGTCGTATCAAATCTCCGGCCGTATGCTGGCCAATATTTTAAGTTTAGCTCGTAGACCCATTCACCGTCCACTAAAATTCCCAAATCACTCCAAACTTTCCTCAAGGGGGTGTAGTCATCCTGCCACCGAACCCATATGCCACTCTGCCACTCTCCCACTTTGGGAAAACTCTCCTCTTCAAGAAACTACTCGACCTCCGCTTCTTACACCTGGCCTTCTAGAAATTAACCACGGCATGACACTTCCCACATGTCCTTCCTTGCCTTTTGCCGCCCAGTTGTTGCCTTAAATCAGTATCTATCTCTGTGTACTTGCACCAACAGATCGCCACTACTTTAAACCTTTCTGAAGATCATCTTTCTCGAGTCATCACACTAGAAGTACCGATTCAATCCTGAACTACTGCACCCTACAATCTCTTATAGTAGTTCCCTGACACCATTCCATAATACCCTGCCTAAAGGCTAATAGAAGAAGTCATAACACTGGCAAACTTAACATATTCAATCGAGGACGACGACACTGCGTCGCAGATGTAAATTCCACAACACTTGCAAATACCAAGCCTCGTTACTTCATCAACCAAAACCTGATCATTTTTAGTCTGATTGCCTTTCCTTCGCCGGAAATAAAATACCAATTTCTCTTAATCATGCACTGAGTAAACCTCCCTTCAAGTCATTCACTGACCCGATGCATAGGCAAGCATCCTACCATCACATCAATACTGCGTGACCACCGTTCATAAGCATCATGGCAACTTGTGCCTAGTCTTAGATCTCCTAGAAGTACGGCTACTAAGCTGAAATGATAGAATATCCTTCCACAAGGCGACGACAATAGCTCAAACAACTACGTAGGGAGAAACATCCCGCACCATATTCGTAGTACCATTACAATTACTCACCCGCCGATTCATGGCCAGCGCTTTGCGTCGCATAAGATTGAATGGGAAGTAAATGAAGGCATAAGCCTTAATGGGAATCAAATCGCACGATGAGGAATCAAGAAGGGAAGTTCTCCTAACAACCCTGTAGCCTCTCAAAGATAAGTACAGACATCTCCGTACCGATCCACAAGACTCTACTAGACTTGCTCATGACTCGTGAGACCAAAGGGAACCTAGTGCTCTAATACCATGTTGTCACGATCCAGAATCCACTAGGGGTCGTGATGGCGCCGGACACCGGTGTCAGGCAAGCCAACCATAAATACTTAATTAAATTCACATTTAAATAATATGTGAAAATTATGATTTTCCTTCAATTTGGCTAGTAAAGGATAATCTTTACAAAATAAATAAAAGAATGTTTAGAAGTTAATACAGAATACCCTATAATCATCCCAGAACCCAGTGTCAGAAGTGCATGAGCAATTTCTAGGAAATAATATAATACAACAACTGTAAAAAAAAAATTGGACAGAAAAAAATACAGTACAATACTCTGAAGGAGACTCTGCTGGCTGCGGGTCGTCTCGAGAGGTGCAGCTAACCTAAGTCTCTGTATCAACCATGTCGCCGCGCCCAACTAGGCTACTAGACATATATGTGCATGTGCAACAAAAATGCGCAGCAAGTGTAGTATGAGTACAAAAAAGTGTACTCAGTAAGTATCCCGTCTAATCTTGAAGAAGTAGAGACGAGAGGTCGACTTCAACACTTACTAGTGGTCCAATGATAATATACCAATAATCTAGTAAATCGAGGATTTTCATAAAAATGAATATAGCTCAAATAGCATGAGGCAAGTAAACAATTCTTTCATTTATAGAAAATTCCCAAATTCATTTTCATCATTTATACATTTGTCTCAGGCCAGGGAGAAACAAATATTAACATTTATGAATTTGAAGGCAAGCAATACAAGCCTGCGCAAATTATGCCGAGGTCGTACGGCCCGATCCAACAAATATTTAAACTGTGCACTGCCAGAGGGTCGAAAGGCGCGAACCATAGATGCATCTATTTTGTCTAACAAGGCATTCGGCCCGTTCCACAATAGATAAACACATTCAAACAGTCAAATAAAGAATTCATCAAGTAGCAATTATTCAGGAAAAGGCAAGCTTCTCTTTTAAAAGTCAAGAAATGATGTCTAGCCTTTTAGAATTTTATTTATACGTTCGATATGTTTTAAGCATTTTTAAGCTGACAACAAGGTTGCAAATATTACAAGTAAAGCATACTTTTGGGCCCTAGACTACCCGGACTAAAGCATAATAGTAGCTATGCACGGACTCTCATCACCTCTTGCGTATGTAGCCCCCACAAATAGGAGCACATATCCAATTAATTCACCTATTGGATTCCCTCTTACAAGGTTAGAAAGGAGACTCACCTCACTCCAAAGTTCCATAACCGGCATTCCACGCCCTTCCGAAGACTCAAATCGATGCATAACGCTCCAAAACTTGACATAAATGATGAAGATGGAGCTCCAAAATCACTCCTAGGTCGGCTCCCATGGAGGAAATGAGATGAAATGAGACAAACCCATTTCTTTACACTTATACACTGCGCAAACAACTCTTCTACGCGTTCGCGAGACCCCAATCGCGTTTGCGAAGAAGGAAATTCCCAAAAACCATTTTCCAAACTTTTCTCAGACAGCCTCTAATATAATGGCCATACCGTTTAGTACAAAACTCCAAATGACAAATGGTTTAATGTTTTACAAACTAGACACCAAGATCTTCAACTTTCATTTTTAGGTCATCTCCCAATTCCTTATAGATTTTGAGATATAAGCTGCCAAAGTCAGCACTGTGCAACACAAATATCTTCTTCATCTTCCCGGACAGCCTGTAGTGTACCAGCCATAACTTTTTGTAAACAAATCCAAATGCTAATTAATTTACCTTTCTGAAAACTAGACACAAAGGGCTACAATTTGGTCTTTTGGATCATCTCTAAATTATATATAGATTGCGTGATATGAGCCTCCGACATCAGACCTGTGCAATAGAGATTTCGTTCTTCGCCAACGCGAGGACTCCTTCGCGAACACGGAGAACAAAGTCCCTGAAGCCAAATCCTTCTTCGCGAACGCCGGAGGATCCTCGCGAATGCGAAGAAAAACACCAGATACCAGCATCAGCTATTGCAAAACAGCCCAAAATGATCAGAAACCACCCGAAACACACTCGAGGCCCCCGGGACCCCATCCAATCACACCAACCAGTCCCATAACATAACACGGACCTGCTTGAGGCCTCAAATCACATCAAAAAATGCTAAAACCATGAATCGCACTCCAATTCAAGGCTAATGAACTTTAGTATTTCAAACTTCTACATTTGATGCCAAAACCTATCAAATCACGTCCGATTGACCTCAAAGTTTACACACAAGTCATATTCGACAAAACGGACCTACTCCAACTTCCGAAATCGGAATCCGACCCCGATATCAAAAAGTCCACTTCCGGTCAAACTCCTCAAAAACCTTCAAATTTCTATCTTTAGCGAAATGACTCCAAAATGACCCACGAACCTCCGAATTCACTTTCGATCGCGCTCCTGACACCAGACACACCATACGGAGCTATTCCCAGACTCGAAATCCTAAATGGACATTGATAACACTGAAATGCACTTCAACCCAAACTTATGAAATTCTTTCAAAAATGCCAATTTCCACAATAGGTGCCGATATGTTCCCGGGTCTTCCAAAACCCGATTCGGGCATACGCCCAAGTCCGAAATCATCATACGAACTTGTTGGAACCTTTGAATCCCGATTCTAAGGTCGTTTACTGAAAAATCCAATCTTAGTCAATTATTCTAACTTAAAACTCTCAAAACGGGAATTCTCTTTCCAAATCAACTCTGAATTTCCCGGAATTCAATTCCGACCATGCGTGCAAGTCATAATACCTGAATTAAAGCTACTCAGGGACTCAAACCGCTGAACGTCGCGCTAGAGCTCAAAATGACCGGTCGGGTCGTTACATTATTGGAACTGTCATTAGCATAAAATACTTGAGATGCTTGGTCCGCTAATACAAAAGGCTCATTTGTTTTCAAAAATCGCCCCCAATTAACTCTTACAAATTCATATTCATCTTGTTTAACTACTTTTATTTTATCATACACATCAAACCAATTACATTCAAACAAAATCACTCTTCTATCAGGAGCGAATTGCAATTCAAGTATATCAGTCAGAACTCCATAGTAATCAAGGTTCTCGCTATCTTTATCAGTCGCAGCAACTTCAACTACCCCACAATTTTGAGTCTTTAACTAATTATCATGATCTTCCACATGAAATCTGTACCCATTAATGTGACGACCCAAAGGGGTCATCACCTGTATTCCTACTTCCTCTATACTTATGAGGCCCTGGAAACCTTACTTGGGGGTTGCCTCGACTTGTGTGCGCAGTCCGGGCGCATAACCGGAAAGTTTACACGTGAATTTGTGAGAAAAATAATAAAAATTTGATGTTTTAAATTGATCGAGTTTGACTTTGGTCAACGTTTTGGACAAACGGACCCGGACTCGTGGTTCGACAGTCTCGGAGGGTCCGTAGGAAACTTTGGGACTTGGGTGTGTTCCCGGAATCAAATTTCGAGGTTCCAAGTCCGAGAAATGAATTATTGTGTGAAATTGTTTTCTGAAAATAATTAAAGAATTTGAAAGTGTTATTTGTTTAGAAGACTATGCTGTTGGGCTCGTATTTTGGTTCCGACGCCCGGCACAAGCCTTAAATATGAGTTAAGCAATTGCTGTGAAGTTTGGTTAGATTTGGACGTCATTTGACGTGTTTTGAGCTAGCAACAGTAAAATTTGATGTTTCATGAAAATTGGAAGGAAATCATGGGTCTTGAGGCCTAATTCGATGTTGTTTTGGCAATTTGATCACACGGATGAGTCCGTAGGATGTTGTTGGAGTTATGTGCATGTTTGGTTTGGATCCCCGAGGGCTCGGGTGAGTTTTGAGTGGGTCCCAGGAGGGTTTTAGACTTAAAAGCATCAGAAATTTGCAGGTCCAGGTGTTGCAGGCCCCAGCGCGGCCGCGAACATTTCTGCGCGGCCGCGGTGCATTTCTGTGCGGTCCGCGTTGCTAGGTTCAGAGGGCCAGTGAACTCTAGGTCAACCAGCGCGGCCGCGCACCAAATCAGTGCGGTCCGTGCTGGATAGGTTCAGAGAGTCGTTTTCCCTCCCTTCCTCGGCGCGACCGCGGGGCATTTTTGCGCGGTCCGCGCCAATCCTTCAGCAAAGTATATAAATCTGAGATTTTCAGTCATTGTGCACTTTTTCAAAACCCAAAACATAAGAGGCGATTTTCCAAACGATTCTTCTCCTTCAAAACGATTGATAAGTGATTTCTAACTTATTTTCCTTGCTTCTTAACATCTTTAAACATAATTTCAACTTCCAAACAAAGATTTTAATGGGGGAATTTAGGAATTTAGGGTAGAACTAGGGTTTCAAAATTTGGGGGTTTTGGACCTCAATTTGAGGTCCGATTCCAAAATAACTTATATATCTGAGTTCATGGGGGAATGGGTAGTCGGGTTTTGGTTCGAGCCTCGGGTTTTGACCACGTGGGCCCGGGGGCATTTTGGGGGATTTTTGAACAAACTTTGGGAAATTCACGTTTCATGCATTCAAATTTATTAGATTAGCCTTTGTTGATACACTCAAGTAATTTGTGACTAGATTCGAGCGGTTTGGTGGTGAATCCGAAGGGTAAAGCTATACTAGAGGATTGAGTTGAGTTTGGAGCATTTGAGGTAAGTGTTTGTTCTAACTTTGGCTTGAGGGAATAGGATTAGGAGGTTATTTGCTACTTGCGAAATGTGGAGTATGGTGTATAGGCATGGTGACGGTTGTAGTCTAGCATGACCGTGAGTTTTAATTGCTTTTAATTCGAATGATACAACACAACTTCCTTGTTTAATTGATAAATTTCATATAATGTGAACGGTTGAGGAAGAATTGTGATTGGTATATTTTGGAGCGTTGGCTCGAACAAGAATGTGATAGTTGAGAAAGAAGTGATTTAAAAGAGGATGTGTTGTGATTATTCCCTTGCCGGGACGTGTAGACTATTATTATGTACTCTCCCTTGCCGGGATATTTGGGCTGTTAGCTGTACCCTTGCCGAGTTAAAGTGTTATGTTGTCAAATTCCCCTAATGGGGCCTTCTTTACAAAGTCAGATATTTTGAACTATAATATGGGATCGTGTGGCACGCCGACCACATATATATTATGAAATGGGATCATGTGGCACGCCGACCACATATATATTATGAAATGGGATCGTGTGGCACGCCGACCACATATATATATTATGAAATGGGATCGTGTGGCACGCCGACCACATATATATTATGAAATGGGATCGTGTGGCACGCCGACCACTTATATATTATTAAATGGGATCGTGTGGCACGCCGACCACGTAGATATATATATATTATGAAATGGGATCGTGTGGCACGCCGACCACTTATATAGATTATGAGATCGGATGTAGTTTCGTGTTTACTTCTGATAAATTGTGTTCATCTGTATTTCCCCTAAGCATGTCCCCTCCCTGCCTTAGCTGGTATTTTCTGTTGTTATTTCATTGTACTTGTCTATGCATATATACCTGCACAGGTTGTTTTTGGTAGGTCCTGTCTAGCTCACTACTTTGCCGGGGTTAGGCCAGGCACTTACCAGCACATGGGGTCGGTTGTGCTGATGCTACACCTCTGTGCATTTTTGCACAGGTCCAGGTATTGAGTAGCAGCAGCAGCATTAGCACGGGGGCGAACCTTCAGTCCAGAGAGACCCGAGGTAGCTTGCAGGCGTCCGCAGGCCCGGTGTCTCCCGTCTATCTTTACATTTGGCTGTCATCTCATTGTACCCGAGATAAACAGATTATGTTTCTTTCATACTTTGTATGTAGTACTCCTTAGATGTTCGTGAGTATGTGACTCCAGTCCCGGGGTAGAGATATATGTGTTGGAACTTCTGTATTATTGACCATCTATCTACATTTAAGTCTTCCGCTTATGATTCTAATTCCGTCGTCTTTATTTAATGCTGTTAATTGTTAAAAAGGAATAGGTGTTTAATGAAATTGCTAATTAAGTTGGCTTGCCTAGCTCTCATTAGTAGGCGCCATCACGACTCCCGAGGGTGGAAAATCCGGGTCGTGACAATTAACAATGTAGCCATTATAACGTCTCACATATCTGGTCGGACCACGTGAAAGTGAGAGTAAATCTTTTATGATCTTACTATTATTTCCTTCATGTAATTGTGTGACCTATCAACAAGATAAAATTGAACACTTTAGTATAAGTAATACAATATTAAATTTTCATGTTTAAAGTCTACCTATTACTCACCCTATCTTTTAGCCACTCAATAAACTGTTTGTTCCATTCTGCATCGGACAAAAGTTGAAGATTATCGACATGAATTTGTGCAAACTCTCTACAAAATTTCGATCAACCAAAAATGTCATACGGAAGGAGAAATAATCCTAAACAAAATATGGAGTGAACGAAATGATATGAAATACAACTTTTCATACTCGAGATATGGTAGAACTTCATCGTAATTCTTCAATATGTATATATCTGCCTATTCCAATTCATTGGCTTCAAGCTCCTTTTGTTTTCTAGCCCCTAAAGTTTTTGCAGGTTGACAAAATAGAGATAAACCTCCAGCAGAATTCTTTAAAACACCATCATAATTTCGTCCAGGCCGATTGAACTTTGTGTCAATTTTATGCAGATACCTTGAGCATAAGGTCATGCATTCAGTTGCAATGTATCCCTTTGCAGTTGACCCTTCTGGACAAGCCCTATTACCAATAAGAGATCTCAAAAAATATAGCCATCGCTCCACATGATGCATCCACCGGTATTGAATAGGCCCACTTAGCTTCATTCGCTAAATGAATAGGTAAGTGCACCATGACATCTAAAAATGAAGGAGGGAATACTCTTTCTAACTTGCAAAGAGTTAGAGGAAATTGGGCTTCAATTGATCCATCTCTTCCCTCCTTAACTCCCTCCTTAACTCCTTTGATCCAAGGACATTAAAAAATAAAGATAACTCAATAAGTAGTTCACACACTTCTTTGGACAACATACCACGAAGTGCGAGTGGAAGCAGATACTATAGAAGAACATGACAATCATGACTCTTTAAGCCGGAAATCTTGTGATCTTTCATATTCACACATTGAGAAATATTAGATGAAAATCCATCTGGGACTTTTAAATTCATTATGAAAAGCATAACTTGTGCTTTTCTTCAAGAGACAATGCGTAACACGAGATCGGAACTTCGTATTTTTCCCCTTTCTATATTGGGTGCAATTCTGGCCTAATTTTCATTTCTTGTAATTCTAGCCGAGTTTTAATTGTGTCCTTGGTCTTTTCTTTGGCATTCATGATAGTCCCCATAATGTTATCACATATGTTCTTCTCAATATGCATAACATCTAAATTATGCTGCAAAAAAAAAAAAGATATTTCCAATGCGAAAGTTAAAAAAAATACTCTTCTTATTACAATTATCCTTTCGAGCATCGTGTGATATTTTGATCCGTTTCTTTGGATCCTTTGTTAATCGTAGCCCTTCAAGATCTTGTACTTGATTAAATATCTCAATGCCAAAACGCTTTTTTGGTGGGAGCCTTCGCTCTTTTGTTCCATCAAATTTCTCCTTATCATTCCTCTATTTATGATTTAGAGAAAGGTAACGCCGATGACCCATAAAACATTACTTCTTACTATTAGCCAATCTAATTGAGAGAGTATCTTTGTTACAACACGGGCATGCCAATTTTTTTTAGTGCTCCATCCAGATAAATTTTCATATGCTGGAAAGTCATTGATGGTTCATAACAAAGAAGCATGCAACTTAAAATTCTGTTTGGTTGATGCATCAAAGGTCTCAATACCGATTTCCCCTAGCTCCTTCAATTCGTCTATCAAGGGTGGAAGATAAAAATTAATTGCATCTACAGGACTATCTGGACCTGAAATAAGCATTGACAAAATAAATTTTTCTTGCTTCATACACAACCAAAGTGGTAAATATAAGGAATAAGTACCACAACCAAATGCTATATGTGGTTTTTGAATTTCAAAATGGCTGAAACCCATCACTAGCAAGTCCAAGTCGAACATTACCTCGGCTGCAAATGAGGGATAAAGTTCATCAAAAGACTTCAACGCCATTGAATCAGCTGGATGCCTCATCGTTCCATCATCAACTCTTTCATCTTGATGCCATGTCGTTAGAGAAGATGTATTTCAAGACATAAACAACCTCTGAATCCTAGGCTTCCATGGAAAATAGCGTAAAGTATTTGATGCTACCATTTTACCATTTTTATTACTTGTTTTCCCGCTATGTTTATCCAATTTCCATCAAACGCCACAAACTTTGCACGATTCAAGCACTTTATCCTCCTTCATATATAATATGCAATTATTTTTACAAGCATCAATATTTTGGTAAGAAAGCCCGAGATCACGAATTACCTTCTTTTCCTCATAATATGAACCTGGCAAGTTAGCTCCATCAGGCATTAATTCATCCTTTAACATTTTCAATAACATTGTAAATGACTCATTACTCCAATGACCAATACTTTTTATGTGAAGAAATTTAATCAAAGTAGAAAGCTTTGAACATTTAGAATTTTGATATAGTGGTTTCTCAAAATCCTTCAATAAGCCGTAAATTTTTTTTGCTTCAATAATCAGTTCTTCTTCAAGGAAGTTGTTGATACCCGATGTTTCCCTATAATATTTTTTGAAATGCATATATACCTTTAAAACTATGCATTAGCATCAACGGGTATTTTCCCATAATTTTTACATCTTTAAATCAATTTATTTCAATATTTTCCTCATATAAATAATTGTAAAATTGCATCACAAATGAATTTAGAACATGTCTTGATTTAATATTACTATTATGGTTCTATCGAGTCCAAATTATCTCATATATAGCCAAATTGGCACCTTTTGGCTATAATTGCAATAGCTTTGTAATTATAGCCATGCGTACATTTTTGTATTATTTTACCAGAAATTAGACATTTGCATTTTTAAATACTAAATAACTATTTTTAAAACATTACTATGCATGAATTCATTTTTTATAATTAGTAATTATTTTACAAATTACTTTTTAATAAATTATTTGGCGTATTTAACAAATAGCCCCATTTTCATTTGAAACCTAGCCTATTAACTAACCCAATTTTAACCCAAAATATACCCAGCCCAAACCTAGCATCTACCCGACCCACTTCTTGCCAAATCTCGATCGTTTGTCATTTTGCTCAACGGTCCAGATTCCCCCTTCCTAAAATAAACCGACCTATACCCCCCAAACCTTAATCATTATAACACCCTCCCCCGCCGTCACCTAATCCCCTCTTCTCTCAAATGCTCTCAAGTCTAAGCCCTAATCCACCCTCGTCGGCACTCATCTATAGCCATTCATGGTGGTTTCTCACCACCCCCAGGCCTCTAACGGCCTCTCCTATGCTGGTATCATCATCTCTAGGGTCCTCAAGGGATCAGCGTTAGTCTGCTTACGCCTTTGGTATTTGCTCGCTTGTTTCAGGCTGTTCCGGTTCGATTTGAGTATGATCTTCCTATGTCTATGGATTTCTAAGCCTGCTTCTTCACCTCTGTGTTGTTCTTCTCGAAACCCTTATTTTTACCCTTTGAACTTCTCAGATCTATACAAGATCTGAGATGGATCGATCCAATTTCATATGAGTTTTACAAGAATCTTCTGATTTTCGAATGGTTTTCCATTTTTTCTAAACTAGGGTTTCCCGAAAATTTCTATGTGTTTTAACCAATTTCGTATGATTTGCTTTAACCCCAACTCGTTTATGATAAAAAACCTAATTTTTTCAACATTTTGTTTTGTTTCTGAGTTACTTATGTACCGACTTTGTCCTATGCTTTGGTTCCTGTGATTTTTCTTTAGCCTAATTAGATGTCTTGAGATTTTTATCCTAATATGCCTCTATTAAGGTTCTTGGTTTGACTTTTTACCGATTCTATGTGTCTATATTCATTTTTGCCTATTCATGGTAAACCAATATTTTCACCCTTAAATCAGTGTTGATTTGAATTCTTGATTTATCAGTCTGTTTCCTGACTATTCTTTTCTTGCCTTATTTGATATTGTCTGCGATACTTACTGACTCTCTGCATGATTCTTTCCTTAATTAAACCCTTAACTATTATACTCCGAAGCTCTTTATTTTTGGTTTGCTTTGAACTCTTTTCCTTAATAAGATCTCTGATTCTTACTTCTTTACTCAGTCTAATTGAACCTGTTGCCTTAATTAGTTCATGTCATTACCGTTGGTTGATTTTCCTTAATTAAAGGAGAAAACTATGCTGAATCTTCGTGTAATCGATTCTGAAATTCCTTAATCACAGATTGTTGATTACTTTACCTTATTTGCTCTACTCTTGAGCTACTATATAAACTCTCTTTATTTTAACCTCTAGATACGAACACTAGTTCCTGCACACTCTCACACTCTCAAAGGCTCTCTAATCTCTTCTGTTACTTACAATTCTCACTAATCCAGCCGGCTGTAAGCCAAGGCTAGGTATTTGCACCATCTCTGCTCTATACTCTATATTCTCTCCTTGACTGGTATGTCCTGATTCTATTCACATTCCAGAACTATGTGTTTCTTTGTTGCTGCCGTTCATTAGTTGTGATTTCCAGTTCTATTTGCTATTCTACTTTCATATGCTCAATGTGTAACCAGCATGCTTAGATTACACTGCCTAATTGCTGTATCACTCAGCATTTTTAAGTTTGATATGTTAAAAGCTATAACTAGTATACTGTTTAGCATGCCCAATCCTGCTTCAGATAATTGCATGAATCCTATTTGTTCACTAGTATGTCTAAGCTGCATTGTTTGTTACTCTCTCACCCAGCATGTCTAAATTCTGCTTGTTCTACATGTGATTTGTATTTCTAAAACTTTGAATGCTTCATGAAGTGCTTCTTTAGTTTGTTCATCTAAGTCTTACCTACCCTACTTCACTAATGAGATCCTGTTAAGACATCTAGCCCTTTCAAAGGTACTCTAGTTGTGTGTATTGGTCATGTCTAAGACCTATGTGTTCTCAATATATCTTTGTTGTAGTCTTTGTAACTAACTTGTCAATTCCACAACTTCTTGAGGAATCTGTGTATTTGTTACTATCACTAAGGTGCATTCTATGTGTCCCCTACCCCTTTCTCCTTGTGTGAAGTTTGTTTGCCAAAGTGTTTCCTGAAGCTGTTCTGGGATTGGTATTCTGATTTCAAGATGTTCTTTTTCATGCTTTTCCAACTACTATTTTTCTCAAACCAGTACAGGTTTTTTGAAAACTCTTTTCATTCCTAAGACCTTCCATTATACTGTTTACCAAACTCTTTCAAATCATTATGCACTCTCACATTACTCTAAGATTACTAAGTCCTGCCCCTCTGGTTTGTATACTCTTTTGAGACCCTTGATATCTCTCTGAATTCTGGCATATCAAGGTTGGGCCTTCCACACTGCACATAAATTAGTTCTTATTTGAGAAGGTTTTGGGTGTGAGCACTGCCCGGGATCCTTGAGGTCCTTAGGGAACTCTAACACGCCTAGACATGAAATTGGCTATGGAAATTTGAGCACTTGAGACTAGTGAAGGCTTGAAAATTACTTTGGGCCTACTTCACGCTCCCTATAGTTTAGTGTATATTTATATTTATGTAATTCATTCAATTCTCGGTCTATAATAATTAATTGTAAACAAACATTGGGGTGACTAGTGAGGGTAGTTGTATATTATGGGTAAAGTCGGGTAGATAACATGCCTATAGGGTTTATTTTGATTTACATGTGTTGTGTTAGACAATCTTCCTATAGGATTTCTTGGTTGAAATGAATTCTACCTGCTCCATTTCATATAATTAGATACCATGCCTATAGGGTGTAAAGTAACTGAGGTTCAGTTTCCATTACAACATGTATTCAAGTTCATCTCCTTAGAAATCATGCCTATGGGATTTAAAATCAGCTTTAATAGAAATCATGCCTATAGGGATTTCGCTTTGGTAGAATAAATTCTTCTTGCTTCACCTTATATTTAACTAGAAATCATGCCTATAGGATCTAAAACCAGTTTAGAGACCTAAATTTAGTTTAACTTTAACTCATGTTTGTAGATTCTGAATCAGTTTAATTAACTAACCTACTTGTTTCTTCAACAACGTGTTAATCAATATCACTAGAAAGCATGCCTATAGGATTCAAATTGCCCGTTTAAAAGTGCTTACTGTTCTACTGCATTCCTGATCCATGATTAGATACCATGCTCATAGGAAATCACTATTAAACGCCTAGGCAAGCCTATAGGACGACTAAAAATTCTGCAAACCATAAAATTACGCCTTGTTATTTGAGACTGCTCATATTCAACAGGTTTAAAAAAATTAGTAGGTAAATGGATTCAGTTCTTTTACACTTTGGTCTTAACTCAATACTTCATATTCTCTGCTCACCTAGATATCTTGTTCTAGGGCCTCTTTTAAATACCTAAAACTGTATTTAAGACATGCACTTGGTTGCTCTGTTTGTGGAGGTAAATGTAAGCCTTTAATTGTTCTCTCTTTAGTGCAGTCCTAATTATTTTTGGTTGACGCCTAGATTTTTCTCCTTTGAGTACCTTAGGATGGTCTAGAACCACCTAAATTATAGGTCCTAAATACCTCCGGGGCCACAAGGAAGGGACGGGTAGTGCACGCATAGGATATCTTTCAAGGTTGCTAGAACGCTTTAGGCTATGACCCAGGGGAGGGAATCAGGTAGTAAGGATATGATGACTACGCGCTAATGTCACGTGTATCCCCTCATTGAGAAGTGATTACCGGGCGTTGTGTGGGTATGATCCTATGTCATTTAAATGAATTTACTTTTCTTTACATATGTGCAAGTTGTTCAAACCTCTCTCTTTCTCCCATTACCTGAATCATACCTGTGTTTAGAAAGTAAAAACATGCCTTTATTTGCGAATCTTTGTTAAAATAGTTTACTTGCTAAAAGACTAATTCACATAGTTAAAGTTCGGCCGGGACCCACCATTGTGGACCGCGAGAGGTGCCTAACACCTTCCCCTCAAGGTTATTTCGAGCCCTTACCCTAATCTCCGGTGATGCAAACTAGTTACATGATTAATTACTTTAGGTGCCCTAACACACCATAATCCGATAGGAAGCGACTCTTCAAACACCCAAATCCCAAAAGGAAACGAGTCGATTCCCCATGACTGTCGAAACCCGAACTTTTCTCCGCGAGGAGGAAAAAAGGGGGCACGACAGCATGGCGACTCTGCTGGGGACTTTTAGGCTCTTACCATAACGAACTTGCTTTTGTGAATTAGTCCAAGCATGCCTTATCCCGTACCGTTTCCCCTTATTTGAATCTAAGTGTCTATTTTTAAAGCATTTATGATTCTTTTATTCTTGAAACTGACTTGTCTCTTTGTTTTCTTCTTCTGTAACTGTCTTTCAATTATTTAAATACTGCATTTATTATTTTTTTTACGTGCCAATACTTGACAACATGTTGTTTATTGTTGCACATATCATACTCCACATCATATTCCACTTGTGCGTATCAAATCCTATAGAAATGCTTGATGAGTGGTTGTGCTCTTCGAATTTATTACTCTTAAATTTGGAAAGGCTTATTTTCCGTAAAACTAGTCGATCAGTGGTGCAGTCAACAGTTCCGTGCCTTTCCCCCTCAAGTTGTCCGCTTGAGGGTACCGATCTAGACCCCCATAGTAACCTTACTCTTATCATAACTGTGCATGCATCATGGTCAAACCTAGTTGGATTAATATATTGTCCACATAATAATCCTTTAAGACGAGCCTTATCCAAAGACCAATGGGGTTTCCATAATACCAACGGACATAATTACGCTCTGTGCATTAATTTGGAGAACTAAATGTCGATATGCTAATGATGAATGTATAAATAGTCGAGTCTGGTGGGGGAGAAGGGCCTAACCTTTTGTTTTGTAGAAAATGAGGCATGAGGTCCCCAGATTCGGCATGGTCAGCAACATTCCACCATTGCTGCTGGATTGGTGGGAGGACCTTTCCTCAAGTGACAAGAAATACGTAAGAAAGCACTTGGGCAATTTACCTTCTTTACTAGACATTCAGCCAAACAATAGGTTGATCGAGGCTGCCACTTTGTTCTGGGATAGTGAAAGGGCTGTGTTCCATTCCGGGAACATAGAAATGACACCACTCCTAGAAGAAATTGGGGGACTTGCGGTAGTGACTTGGGATAGCCCTGGGTTGTTGGTACCGGAGAGCCGTACTGGTAAAGGGTTTTTAAAGATGATGGGGCTGAAGAAAAATGCTGAACTGGAATGCTTGAAGAAGTCCTACATACCCTTCGAATACCTGTATGAGAGATATGGCCATAGCAAGTCCGACCGTACATTCCATGACGAGCTTTCTATCACTTCTCTGTGCCACATCCACCGTAGAGTGTTCGTATTCATTGTGTGCTTCTTGGGCCTGATGGTGTTCCCGATGAAAAGGGAAATAATTCATACTAGATTGGCCATGGTCGCCAAGACTTTGATGGAAGGGATCAACGGACATACATACACTATTGTCCCCATGATCATAGCTGACATCTACATGGCTCTGGAGCGCTGTCAAAAGGGAATCAAGCATTTTGAAGGTTGTAACTTGTTGTTGCAGTTGTGGTTATTAGAACATCTTCAAAGGGGCCAGTATCGCCAAGAACTTCCGCGAAGGGCTTGGAACGACCATATTGACTTCCATCGCTCCAAGCGGATGACTTACATTCCAGACAGGTTCGCTTAGCCGGAAAGTGCCAAAGAGTGGGTAGAGTTCTTCGACAATCTGATCGAGGAACAAGTGCAATGGATGTTTGAATGGTTCCCAACAGACAAATTCATCATCAGGTCCAGGGACGCTCCACACTTGGTGCTGATTGGTTTGAGAGGAATATACCCTTATGTCCCTATCCGAGTTATGAGGCAAGCAAGCAGGAAGCAGGTTGTACCAAGGGTTGCCAAGATGAGTCATTTCGGAGCGGACTTTCAGGACGACGACGTCCCTTACAAGTGCCAAGCCCAGCACAGGTGGCACTACAAAATCATTGTGGAAAAGAACACCATTGATCCTGACATGTATCATGCAGGATGCGAACCTCTCTACCCAGCATAGTTAGAAGACAATCTAAAAGGAATGGTGCAGCCAGGAGCCGGTCGAGGGAATAGGATCATAGACGAAGAAGCTGAAGCTCAAGTCAAATACAACAGACTACGCAAGAGGGTCCACGACTCTCAGAATGAGCACCGGGAAATACACGAAGCAAATATGAGGTTGATTGAAGAATGGAAAGAAATGGCAGTCAGTTTCAACAGAAAGTTGGAATATCTGGAACGAGGATTAGTGGAGCTGGAGGGTAAAGTCATAAAGAGGATTGAGGATTGCCAGAATGTTGAAGGAAGCGAAGGAGGAAATTTGGCTAGAGCCTACCTGCTGCTGGGTCTGCGCGAGCTGGGGAACCTGCATGATGGAGTCAGGAAGATCGAATCTGGGGAAAGTCCTTCTAGGATCAACTAGGCTAGATTTATTTGCTTTTCTAGAATGTAATAAGGCCAAATGCCAATAGTGACTTACTTTTCTATTATCTTAGTGTCGTTTTGGGATTCGTCTATTTTTCAAATTATGAAATAAGGCATTTGTTGGCATCTAAAGTTCTCCAAATCTATTTGTCACTAGGCCTACCTCGGGCACAACGAGGCTCCCAAATTAGGACACGAATTTACATTATCGCAATATGTGTTTAAATACTGCAAACATTTCAGAACGCCTACTGGCTTGTTTACCTTTTTGTTTTCCTTTCATTCTTTATTCCCATCCCCTAAGGTTGGTTCACTCATACTGGCATCATCAGCATATCACACCAGATCTAGAGGCCCTCCACCTCCTCCTCCTCCAAGTAATACAAAAGGCAAAAGAAAAGAAAAAATGGACGACTTAAGTGGTATCCGGAAGGAGAATGTTGAGAACGCAGAAACTTCAGATGGCCGGAGTACTCCGGCACCAAATGGTCTAGTTTTTAGATTGGAACAAAAGATATTGGAGCTACAAGGAGCGCTTGAGTAGGTTCGCAACTTGGCAAACTTGGCACTCACCCTGAATGTCGCTAACCAACAAAACACAAAGCACCCAGCACCTCCCAAAAACACACCAAAGCAACATCCACAAAACCCTCCTGCACCGCATCAATATGCAACCCCACCAACGATTCTCAATCCCTTACTGGTACCAACTCCGCCGCAACACCACCATCAATCAATCCAGCACCCACCAACCACCACTTACCACACTCCCCAAAACACACCACAACCCATTCCCGATCCTCAAAACTCAACCAATGACCATCACTACACCCAAGTCCCTGGCACTCATCAAAACAACCCCATATACGTGGAGACCATACCTCACTCCACTCAAACAACTTCCTATACACCAGAATCAGCTGAGAGGGACCTGCTCATCAAGAACATGGCCGAAGAACTCAAGAAATTGAAAAGTGTGTCGAAGGCGGCAAAGGGATAGAGGGTTTGAATTATGAAGACCTATGCATACAGCCAGATATAGAACTGCTAGAGGGGTACAAACCTCCTAAGTTCGAGATGTTTGACGGTACAGGTGATCCAAGGGTTCATCTGATGACCTATTGTGACAAGCTTATTGGAGTCGAAAAAGATGAAAAGATCCGGATGTAACTCTTCATGACGAGTCTTACTGGAGATGCTTTGTCCTAGTACATCAGCCATGATCCCAAGAAATGGTCCAATTGGGTAAGTATGGCATCAGATTTCATGGACCGATTCAGGTTCAACACAGAAAATGCACTAGATGTTTTCTACATCCAAAATCTTAAGAAGAAACCCACCGAGACTTTCCGCGAGTATGCTACTCGTTGGAGGTCGGAAGGCCCAAGGTCAGACCATCTCTATATGAGGAACATATGAACAAGTTCTTCGTTAGAGCACAGGATCTGTGGTATTATGAAAGGTTGATGGTTATTGAAAACCATAAATTCTCCGATATTATCAAACTGGGGGAATTAATCAAGGAAGGCATAAAAAGCGGGATGGTAACGAATTTTGAGGCATTGCAGGCCACAAATAAGGCATTGCAATCAGGCGGCATGTCAAAGAAGAAAGACGTTGGGGCAGTAATGGTGGCTCAAGGCCCGAAATCTCCACTTACCTATCGAACACCTCCACCCACATATCAAACACCTCCATCCACATACCAAGCACAACCACCTACATATCAACCCATCATCTGCGAGATATTCCCAACCAGCCAATGTCTATCATACCTATAACTCCCAACCATCTCATTTCCAGTCACCCCCGACTTGCAAAAATTATCCAAGAGCAAGACCCAATTTTGACAGCAAGCCACCCAGACAATACACCGCTGTCACTGAACCCATTGACCAGCTGTATGAAAGGTTAAAAGCCGCAGGTTACGTCACTCATGTTCCCACTGTGGCGTTAGAGAATCCATTCCAATGGGTCAATCCTAACAAAACTTGTGCGTACCATTCCGGAATAAAGGGGCACACCACCGACGAGTGCCGAGCATTGAAAGATAAGATCCAAACACTGATTAACAAAAAGGTCATACAGGCAAAGGAAGTCACACCCAATGTTCGTAACAACCCTCTCCCTGATCATAGAGGTGGTGGGATACATGTGATAAAGACGAATGAAGAGTGGGATCCTGAGGGGTCGATTGGGCTTATTCGGGAAGGTGATGACTTTAAACCCTCAGTCACACTCACACCTATTATAGTACAGACTTAGTCACCAATCGAGGTTGAGGTAGCCACATCAGTTCCATTTGAGGTAGAGGTGGATCCACCCGCGGCCACCCCCGTTCCATTTGAAGTAGAAGTGGTTGCACCTTTTACAGTGACTGTATCAACCACACCTCCTTTCAATTCGAAAGCAATACCTTGGGATTATGTTGCCGAAGCTAGGTGAAAAGGAAAAGCAAAGATGGAGGAGTCCGATGCCGCACAAGGAATGACTAGGACCGGAAGAATCTATACACCTGAACACCTGGGAGGACCAAGTAAGGATGCCACTGCCAAGCAGCCTGTCATTGAAACAGGGCCAGATGGCCTTTGGAGGAAAGTACAAGCAAAGGAGTATTCCATCATTGATCATTTGAACAAAACCCCAACTCAGATATCCATCCTGTCACTGTTGCAAAATTCAGAGGCGCACAAGAATGCTTTAATGAAAGTGTTGAGCGAAGCTTATGTGCCCAATAATATCACAAGCGGAGAAATGGTTAACATGGTAGGACCGGTGTTGGAAAGTCAAAAAATCACTTTCCACGAGGATGAGTTGTCGCCTGAGTGTTTGAATCACAATAGGGCACTACATATCGCAGTGCGATGCGAAGACTACTTCATTACTAGGGTCCTGATTGATGGAGGATCCAGTCTCAATATTTGCCCAATGACAACACTGAAGAGGTTGGGCAAAGGCCTATACGAGATACGATAAGGGACCATGAACGTGAAGGCTTTTGATGGGATTCAGAGAGCTACCATCGGAAAAATTAATCTCTGTCTACAAATGGGACCTACGTGGTTCGATGTCGAGTTCAGGAGCTGGACAAATCTGCATCCTATAATCTGTTGTTAGGACGACCATGGATACATGCCGTTGTGGCTGTGGCATCAACCTTTCATCAGGCAGTAAAGTTTGAATGGAGCCATTAGGAGGTGATCATTCACGGGGACGGGAGTAACCCCATTTACACCAGCCAAACCATCTCAGTTATCGAAAATAGAAGAAGGCTGGGAGGGGAAACCTATCATGACATTGAACGTGTCAACGCCGTTGAGAAAGAAAAATGGTAGAGTAGCAAAATAGAAAGCATACTGGCATGGTCCGGGTATGAACCCGATAAAGGGCTTGGGAAGAACCTCCAGGCTATTACTAAACCGATACAACTGAAGGCTCATAGCACTACCTTTGGGCTCGAATATCAGTACACATAGCAAGAGTATAATGATTGGTCGCCTCCATTGCGCGGACCGTATTACCCTCCTGATCAACCGGTGCCACATCTGGATCATGCTTTTCACCAAGATGACACAGTATGGGGAACTGTGGTAGATGAGGCATTAGTTGGGATAAAGAATCTGTTCTTGGAGGATGAAGACATGGACTGCAGTGCAATAATTGAGGAGGAGGAGGAAGAAGGCCTGACTATTCAGACCGTGGAGAAGGGAGTTGTTCTCAGGAACTGGACCGCCACACTATCCCGGGCCTGCCGAGTCCTTGGGTAGCTTGGCAGATATTATTTATATAGCCATTCTGGGCATTTAAGATTTTCAGTAACTTTGTTTTAAATATTTACTTGTTTCAAAATAAACGCTCGATTCATTGAGCCGTACTTGTCCGGATGTTTTTTAGTTTTAATCAAATGCATTGCTCTTTATTATTCATTATTGTTTCCTACACTTTTTCTTCTACAACATTATTATTCTTTTTCCTGATGAACTGGTGACTGTAACATGTAATGAGGCAACACAATATGAGGATCGTGATTCAGATGAAGAAGACGAGATACCTGAGGAAGTTGTTAGGGAGGTTTAAAACTTTGAGAATAAGCCCAAATCCAACCTGGACGAAACCGAAGCGGTAAATTTGGGGGACGCCGAGACCGTCAAGGAGACTCGCATCAGCATTCACTTGTCACCAACAGAGAAGGAAAAATACATTCGTTTCTTAAGGGAGTATGAGGACATTTTCGCATGGCCATATGATGACATGACCGGTTTGAGCACGTCCATAGTAGCTCACAAGTAACCTACCAATCCAATGTGTCCGCTGGTGAAGCAGAAACTCAGAAAATTCAAACCAGATATGAGCTTGAAAATCAAGGAGGAGGTTACTAAGCAGATCAAAGCTAATGTTCTCGGGGTGGTTGAGTACCCGACCTGGTTAGCCAACATTGTGCCAGTCCCGAAGAAAGATGGGAAAGTCAGAGTATGTGTTGACTATCAACATTTAAACAGAGCAAGTCCCAAGGACGAATTTCCACTACCAAATATACACATCCTGATCGACAACTGCGCCAAGCATGAACTCCAATCCTTTGTAGATTGCTTCCCGGGTTATCACCATATCTGGATGGATGAAGAAGATGCAGAGAAAACAACTTTCATTACACCATGGGGGGTATACTGCTACAAGATGATGCCATTTGGTCTAAAGAATGCTGGGGCTACTTACATGAGAGCCATGACAAACATCTTCGATGATGTGATACACAAAGAAATAGAGTTGTATGTGGACGACATCATCATCAAATCCAAGAGGGCCACATATCACATAGCAGACTTGAGAAAATTCTTTGACAGGTTAAGGAGGTACAACTTAAAGCTGAACCCCGCAAAGTGTGCATTCGGGGTTCCTGTAGGAATGTTACTGGGATTCATTATCAGCCGTCGAGGGATCGAATAGATCCGTCTAAAGTCAAGGGTATTCAAGGGTTACCACCGCCTAGGAGCAGAAAGGACGTGATGAGCTTCCTAGGACGTCTCAACTATCAGTCGCTTCATAGCACAGTCCACAGTCATATGTGAACCCATCTTCAAGATGCCGAGGAAAGATGCCGAGACAAGCTGGACCGAAGACTGTCAGAAAGGTTTTGACAAAATCAAGGAAAACCTGTCCACACCACCGGTCTTGGTCCCGCCAGAGCTGGGACGACCTTTGCTACTCTATCTATCTGTATTGGATGGAGCTTTCGGATGGGTTCTTGGACTACATGACGAGACAGAGAGAAAGGAGCACGCCATATACTACTTGAGTAAGAAGTTCACGCCTTACGAAGCACGGTACTCTCTGTTGGAACGTACTTGTTGTTCTTTGACCTAGACGGCCCAGAAATTGAGGCATTACTTCTGTGCCTATACCACGTACCTCATATCCAGGATTCACCCTTTGAAGTATATATTTCAGAAACCCATGCCGACTGGGAAGTTAGCCAAGTGGCAGATACTGTTGAGTGAGTTCGATATCGTCTAGGTAACTCAAAAAACGGTCAAAGGACAAGCATTGGCCGACCAACTTACTGAAAATTCAGTAGAAGGAGAATACGAACCCTTGAAAACGTATTTCCCTGATGAAGAGGTATCATTCATAGGAGGGGACATTAATGAAGCGTACGACGGTTGGAGGATGTTCTTCGACGGAGCTGCAAATTTCAAAGGGGTAGGCATTGGAGCAGTTTTGGTATCTGAAACAGGTCAACATTATCCGGTATCTGCTAAACTCAGATTTCCCTGCACCAACAACATGGCAGAGTATGAGGCCTGCATATTAGGACTCAACATGGCAGTCGACATGAATATTCAGGAGCTGCTCGTAATCGGTGATTCAGATTTGCTTGTGCACTAGGTACAAGGAGAGTGGGCCACCAAAAATTCCAAGATATTGCCATATCTGCACCATGTGCAGGAATTGAGAAAGAGGTTCACAAAGATAGAGTTTCGGCATGTACCTAGAATTCAATATGAGTTTGCCGATGCATTGGCCACCTTGTCATCTATGATACAACATCCGGAAAAGAATATCATTAATCCCATCCCAGTAAGAGTCCATAATCAACTGTCTTACTGTGCTCATGTTGAGGAAGAGACAGATGGAAAGCCTTGGTTCCATGACGTCAAGGAGTATTTGGCGAAGGGAGAATATCCTGAGCATGCAAACCACACTCAGAAGCGCTCACTTTGGAGATTGTCCAATCACTTTTTCCACAGTGGAGGAAACTTGTACAGAAGAACTCCCTATTTGGGATTTCTAAGATGTGTCGACGCAAAAGAAGCTTCTAAACTACTTGAGGAGATACATGTTGGGACCTGCGGCCCGTATATGAATGGTTTTGTCTTGGCCAAGAAGATACTTAGGGCTGGTTACTTTTGGATGACCATGGAGACAGATTGCGTCCAGTATGTCCGCAAATATTATCAATGCCAAGTTCATGCCGATATGATAAAAGTGCCGCCAAATGAGCTCGATGCAACAAGATCACCTTGGCCGTTCGCCGCCTGGGGAATGGATGTCATCGGTCCTATCAGGCCCACTGCTTCAAACGGGCACAGGTTTATTCTAGTGGCCATTGATTACTTCACAAAATGGGTAGAGGCTGCATCTTACAAAGCTGTGACCAAGAAAGTCGTCGCAGATTTTGTCAAAGATCGTATTGTTTGCCGATTCGGAGTTCTCGAGTCTATTGTCACTGATAATGCTGCCAATCTCAACAGTGATCTAATGAAAGCCATGTGTGAAACTTTCAAAATCAAGCACAAGAATTCCACAACCTATAGACCTCAGATGAATGGAGTCGTAGAAGCAGCAAACAAAAACATCAAGAAGATACTAAGAAAGATGGTAGAAAACCACAAACAATGGCACGAGAAGCTACCCTTCGCTTTGTAGGGATACCGCACCACAGTTCGCACATCAACCGGGACAACTCCCTACATGTTGGTTTATGGTACCGAAGTTGTCATCCCAGCCGAGGTAGAGATTCCTTCTTTAAGAATCATACAGGAAGCTGAACTCAGCGATACAGAATAGATTAGGGGTCGCTACGAACAATTGTCCCTTATAGATGGAAAAAGGATGAACTTAATATGTCATGGGCAGCTCTATCAGAACAGAATGTCCAGAGCCTTCAACAAATTAGTCAAGCAGAGACAGTTCACTCCCGGGTAGCTGGTGCTGAAGAAGATCTTTCCACATCAAGATGAAGCCAAAGGGAAATTCTCTCCAAGATGGCAAGGTCCTTATATGGTTCACAGGTGCTAACAAGAGGGGCACTCATACTTGCATAAATGGACGGAGAAATCTAGCCAAAACCAATCAATTAAGAAGCAGTCAAAAGATATTATGCTTAGGCTATTTACATTTCCTCATTTTGATGTAATTGAACTACGCTTGACATGATTCCCGTTTAAGAGGGGATACGTAGGCAACCATATGGGTTCGGTCGTATCATAATAAAATTTCCATTTTTCCCAAAAATCAGAAACTGGGGCAGAATTTTGAGGAGGACACTCAAAATTTCGGAGCAAGTCCAGCCAACGCCAACCTATGTCAGACAGTCAGAAATCGGTTAAGAAACTGGGGTAGAATTTTGAGAAGGATTCTAAAAATTCCGAAGAAGGTTCAACAAGGGTCGTTACCTGCAAACGATCGAAGGATCATCTACCAAACCGGGGGAGAATTTTGCGGAGGACCCTTAAAATTCTAACATGAGAAAGCTGCTATGTCTCTGAAACATGTTACAGTCACTAGTTCATCTAATAATCACTTGATATATCAATATGTTTCTAATATGACTCTTTTACCAACAATCGCATATTTTCAACAACTCTATTTCCATAACAGTCAGGCGTTACCCAGGCAAACTCGAAAAAGGCCTCTAGAACGGAGCAAAGCAAGGCCAACGGACAAACGCACGAACCAACCTCCACTCACAAAACTTACAATTTGTCTTTGAGCGCAGGCACATCGGATGCAATGGTAACATACACAAAATACATACACGTAACAAGATCACTATCAATCGGACCATCAGACACCGAATATATCTCAAGCTAAGACATATACTACTCTTATTTGCTACTCGCTCTTTGTATGGGACTAAGCCCTATCCCGCATACATGCATGAGGCTAATCCTTGCCTCCCTATCGTGCATGAGGCTAATCCTTGCCTCCAAATTTGCATGAGGCTAATCCTTCCCTCCATAATTGCATGAGGCTAATCCTTGCCTCCCTATAATTGCATGAGGCTAGTCCTTGCCTCCATAATTGCATGAGGCTAATCCTTGCTTCCGTGCTTGCATGAGGCTAATCCTTGCCTCCATACCTGCATGAGGCTAATCCTTGCCTCCATATTTGCATAAGGCTAATCCATGCCTCTATAATTGCATGAGGCTAATCCTTGCCTCCCTATAATTACATGACGCTAATCTTTGCCTCCATATCTGCATGAGGCTAATCCCTGCCTCCATACCTGCATGAGGCTAATCCTTGCCTCCATATCTGCATGAGGCTAATCCCTGTCTCCGTGCTTACATGAGGCTAATCCCTGCATTCATATTTGCATAAGGCTAATCCTTGCCTCCATGTCTGCATGAGGCTAATCCCTGCCTCCGTGCTTGCATGAGGCTAATCCTTGCCTCCATGTTTTCATTAAGCTAATCCTTGCCTCCCTCTCTGCATGAGGCTAATCCTTGCCTCCACATTGCCTGAGGCTAATCCTTGCCTCCGCATCTGCATGAGGCTAATCCCTGCCTCCATATTTGCATGAGGCTAATCCCTGCCTCCGTGCTTGATGAGGCTAATCTCTGCCTCCACATCTGCATGAGGCTAATCCCTGCCTCCGCATTTGCATGAGGCTAATCCCTGCCTCCAAATTTACACGGGGACTAAGCATTGACCCTCTTTGTATAAATATCAATCTATTCTGGTACTATCTATTTGTTTTCGATTGGGCTAAGATATGCCCTTCATTTCACAAGACTAAGCCTTTTCTTGGTAACATCATACTATTGCATCTCATTGGATGAAATGTCGCCAATCTGTCCAAAGGCATCATAGTCTAAAGGCATCATCCTCATAGCCGGAAGACACCATGCCATGGCCTGAGGATCTCTCAAATATGCATATCATGGTTCGAAGGCATCATGGTTCGGAGGCAGCATCTTCATGGCCTGAGAACAGCATTTCATGGCCTATGAATCCCACACTAAACAATTCATGGCCCAGGACATCATGGTCTGAGGACGTCATCCTTAACCGTTCGAAGACAACTTTCATGGTCCAAAGGGAATCTGCATTATGTTTAAATTTCCGCACAAATACATGTCTGTAACATCTCTTTATCTGCAGGTGACCAGTAAGCAACCACCATCCTAGCAGGAGCAACCTCGCTCCAGTTCTTTCAACTATCTCAAACTTGACCATTCGCCATACCATACTTTCACCTACTCCGAAATCTCGTGTCCATTCTTGAGACGATTTCATCAGTATATTCCGCCAATGAATAAGGAACTACACATGGCCTGATTCCTGTAAAACCAGGGATATGTAGGCAGCTCAAAGACCAGAGTTCGGCCTCTATCTTTCAAAACATTCCATCCGGTCAAAATTAGCCATCATTTCTTTACCCAAAAACTCTTTCATCCTTCCCGGGTAAAGAGGGGCAGCTGTTGATACCCAATTTTTCCCTATAATATTTTTTGAAATGCATATATACCTTTAAAACTATGCATTAGCATCAACGGGTATTTTCCTATAATTTTTACATCTTTAAATTAATTTAATTCAATATCTTCTTCATATAAATAATTGTAAAATTGCATGACAAATGCATTTAGAACATGTCTTGATTTAATATTACTATTATGGTTCTATTGAGTCCAAATTATCTCATAAATAGCCAAATTGGCACCTTTTGGCTATAATTGCAATAGCTTTGCAATTATAGCCCATGCATACATTTTTGTATTATTTTACAAGAAATTAGTCATTTGCATTTTTAAATACTAAATAACTATTTTTAAAATATTTCTATGCATGAAATTCATTTTTTTATAATTAGTAATTATTTTACAAATTATTTTTCAATCAATTCTTTGGCATATTTAACAAATAGCCCCTTTTGCATTTGAAACCTAGCCTATTAACTGACCCAATTTTTACCCAAAATATACCCAACCCAAACCTAGCATCAACCCGACCAACTTCTTGCCAAATCCTGGTCGTTGATCATTTTGATCAATGGTCCAGATTTCCCCTTCCTAAAATAAACCAACCTATACCCCCAAACCCTAATCATTCTAACATCATCCCCCTTATTCTGTCAAATGCTCTCAAGTCTAAACCCTAATCCACCCTCGTCGGCACTCATCTATGGCCATTCATGGTGGTTTTTCACCATCCCGGACCTCTAACGGCCTCTCCTATGCTGGTATCATCATCTCTAGGGTCCTCAAGGGACCAAGGTTAATCTTTGGTCTTTGCTCTCCTGTTTCAGGTTGTTCTTGTTCGATTTGAGTAAGATCTTCCTATGTCTATGGATTTCTAAGCCTGCTTCTTCACCTCTGTGTTGTTCTTCTCGAAACCCTAATTTTTACCCTTTGAACTTCTCAGATCTGTACAAGATCGGAGATGGATCGAGCCTATTTCATATGAGTTTTACAAGAACCTTCTGATTTTCTAATGGTTTTCCATTTTTTCTAAACTAGGGTTTCCTGAAAATTTCTTTCTCCAAAAAGATTGGTAATTTTGAGTGTTTAATCTTCTGTTTCTTATGTGTTTTAACCGATTTCATAAGATTTGCTTTAACCCCAACTCGTTTATGCTAAAAACCCTAATTTTTTCGATATTTTGTTCGGTTTTTGAGTTACTTATGTACCGACTTTGTCCTATGCTTTGGTTCCTGTGATTTTTCTTTAGCCTTATTAGATGTCTTGTGATTTTTATCCTAGTGTGCCTCTATTAAGGTTCTTGGTTCGACTTTTTACCGATTATATGTGTCTATATTTATTTTTTGCCTATTCATGGTAAACCTATATTTTCACCCTTAAATCAGTGTTGATTTGAATTCTTGATTTATCAATGTGTTTCATGACTATTTCTTTCTTGCCTTATTTGAAATTGTCTGCGATACTTGCTGACTCTCTGCATGATTCTTTCCTTAATTAAACCCCTAACTATTGTACTCCTAAGCTCTTTATTTTTGGTTTGATTTGAACTCTTTTCCTTAATAAGATCTCTGATTCTTACTTCTTTACTCGTTCTGATTGAACATGTTGCCTTAATTAGTTCCTGTCATTACGATTGGTTGATTTTCCTTAATTAAACGGGAAAACTATGCTGAATCTTCGTGTAATTGATTCTGAAATTCCATAATCACTGATTTTCGATTGCTTTACCTTATTTGCTCTACACTTGAGCTATTATATAAACTCTTTTTATTTTAACCTCTAGACACGAACACTAGTTCCTCCACACTCTCACACTCTCAAAGGCTCTCTATTCTCTTCTATTACTTACAATTCTCACTAATCCAGCCGGCTGTAAGCCAAGGATGGCTATTTGCACCATCTCTGCTCTATACTCTGTTTCTTTGTTGCTGCAGTTCATTAGTTGTGATATCCAGTTCTATTTTCTATTCTACTGTCATATGCTCAATGTGTAACCATCATGCTTAGATTACACTACCTAATTACTATATCAATTAGCATGTTTAAGTTTGATCTGTTAAAAGCTATAACTAGTATACTGTTTAGCATGCCCAATCCTGCTTCAGATAATTGCATGAATCCTATTTGTTCACTAGTATGTCTAAGCTGCATTGTTTGTTACTGTCTCACCCAACATGTCTAAATTCTACTTGTTCTACATGTGATTTGTATTTCTCAAACTTTGAATGCTTCATGAAGTGCTTCTTTAGTTTGTTCATCTAAGTCTTACCTACCCTACTTCACTAATGAGATCCTGTTAAGACATTTTGCCCTTTCAAAGGTACTCTAGTTGTGTGTATTGGTCATGTCTAAGACCTATGTGTTCTCAACATATCTTTGATGTAGTCTTTGGAACTAACTTGTCAATCCCACAACTTCTTGAGGAATCTGTGTATTTGTTTACTATCACTAAGGTGCATTATATGTGTCCCCTACCCCTTTCTCCTTGTGTGAAGTCTGTTTGCCAAAGTGTTTTCTGAAGCTGTTCTGGGACTGGTATTCTGATTTCAAGATGTTCTTTTTCATGCTTTTCCAACTACTAGTTTACTCAAACCAGTATAAGTTTTCATAAAACTATTTTCATTCCTAAGACCTTCCTTTATACTGTTTACCAACCTCTTTCAAATTGTTATGCACTCAAAATAGCTGGGCAGAATGTTTAAAAGACCATTTCCGCAATTTTGGGTCTAAGTTTCACCATTGTTGAGCGATTTTGGAGCTTTTTGAGGTGGATTGAAGAGGGAATCAAGGGGAAACACTTGGAGGTAAGATTTATGGACTTAATACTCGATCCTATTGTGATTTCTACCTAATCAAACAAGAAATTTGTGGAATCTAAAGCCTAAATTGGGGAGTTAGGGCTTGGAATTTGGGACTTTGATTTGATGATTTGAGGGGTCATTTGTGGTCGGATATTGATGTATTTGATAAGTATGAACTCGTGAGAGTGTAAGGATCCTAGTTTTGTGATTTTTTTTGGAATTCGAGACGTGAGCCCGGGGTTCGAGTTTGGCCAATTTCAGGTTTTGTTTTGTATTTCGATTAATTTCATATAGGTTTCACTCCTTTAGCATATATTGATGGTTATGAAATGATTTTGGTTAGATTCGAGGCATTTGGAGGCCGAATCGAGAGCAAAGGGCGTCGCGGGCTAGAGTTTGGCTTGGCTTGAGGTAAGTAACGCTTCCAATCATGGTTCTGTGGGTTCGTAACCCCGAACTATGTGTTTCATGATTATTATGAAGGTGACGCCATGCCAAGTGTCGGGCGTTTGGACGTGCACCGTGGGAAACGCGGCCTAGATCATTCCAGAACACCGCTTAGTGGTTCTTTCTTACCGATATATGTGCTGTAATTATGTTATTTAGTTGTTGAGCTATAAATCATGTTGATTATCATGTTAAGGCTTCACGCCGATATCATTGAGACCCAAGAGGTTGTTGCTTGCTGTCACATCATTTATTTTATTGATATTCGGTACTCAGTCCTTTTTATGCATATTATAACCTATCCCAGTCTCGATTATTACTACTTGCCACATTTTATTGTTGACCGGGCTAGTGTCATGGCATTTAGAGCCTGTATGTGAGACTTGGTAGTTATGACCTAGTGAGGCCGAGAGCCTGCTACTGAATGACTGTATGAGATTAGGCTGCACACCACAGCGAGATACTGAACAAGCCTTTGTTGGCTTTGTTATAGCGCTTAGGCTAATGAGAGAAGCCCCTACGGAGTCTTTACACCCCGAGCGAGCGCAGATGATGATATTGAGGGATGGATCTTCTCTGGACATGGATCTTGTCCGAAGTATTATATAGGGAGATGGATCTTCTCTGTGAGGCTGGATTGGCCTGTGTCCTCGGTACTGGATGACTATGGTCAGTGATGTATATTCCAGGATGGATAGGCCGGATGGCCATATATACAGTACCGAGGGGTTGAGTAATTGTGATTGGAGGTTCATGGAACATTGATCATGCTAGTTGTGCATTGGTATATGTAAAAATCTCTGAGTTTAGAACTTCGTACCGTTCAGTTGAATTTAAATACTATTGAACTTTACTTGAATTGTAAGCATGTCTACTTTTCATGTTCAGATATATGTTATTACCTGTTGAGGTTTGGTCCGTCACTACCTGTCAGTCCATAGGTTGTACTTGTTACTTACTGAGTTGGTGTACTCACGTTATCCCCTGCACCTTGTGTGCAGATTCAAGTGTCTCGGGTCACGGTGGTGGCTGCTGATTATATTGTTCGGACTTTCACTTGGAGATTGCGAGGTAACTGCTTGGCGACTGTAGTTCCGCCTTCTCCTTCCCTATCTTCCTCTAGTTTATATGTTGGATATTTTCAGACTGTACTAGTATTGTTATTTCGGACCGTTGTATTAGTTTTTTTTCTCATGACTAGTGACACCCGAGGTCGGGCTTGTATTTTCTTTCCGCTGGTTTTTGGAACTTCTATTTTTATATCATTGGATTTCGGTTAAAACATGATGTTTTCTTAAGCTTTTGAATTGGGAAATAGAGTAATTGGAAATGAGTGGCTGACCTAGTTCCTCGATAGGCGCCATCACGACCGAGTCGGTTTCTGGGTCGCGACATATTGGTATATGAGCCTAGGTTACATAGGTGTCACGAGCAGGTTTGGTAGAGTCTCGCGGATTGATATGGAGACGTCTGTATTTATCCTAGGGAGGCTGCAGGACCTTTAAGAAAAACTTCTTATTATTGAATTCCTGTCGTATGAATCTGTTGATGCTAGTACTAAACTTCTGTTATTCTATTCTCTCACAGATGGAGAGGACACGTGCTACCGGTCAGGATGGACGACCACCAGTACCACCAGCTGGGGCCACTAGAGGCCGAGGACGCGGTCGAGGCCGTGGCAGGGGCAGTGGTGTGGCCCGTACAGCAGCTAGGGCAGCACTTGCAGATGCACCAACTGCCCCAGTTCATGATCAGACTCCAGCGGAGGATGCTCCAGTAGTATCGGCTCAGGCACCAGCTGTGCCTATTATCATTCCGGGTCTCCAGGAGACCTTGGCTCAGATTCTGACATTGCGCACTAGTGTCGCTCAGGATGTCGCAGTCTCTACTACGGCAGCTACTTCCCAGGCTGGGGGAGGCACTCAGACTCCCGCCACCCACACACCTGAGCAGGTTGTGCAGGGACTTCAAACACTGGAGGCACCACCAGCCCAGTCGGATGCCCCTGCTCAGGACTATGTAGTTCCAGTTATGCCTGATGATGAGCAACGTCGACTGGAGAGATTTGGTAGACTTCAGCCTCTGACTTTAAGCGGAGAAGAGGGCGAGGATGCCCAGGGTTTCATAGAAAAGTGCCTGAGGATTCTACGTACAGCACGGATTCTGGAGACTAGCGGAGTTGCATTTACCACTTTTCACTTTTCTGGGGCTGCCTTCACCTGGTAGGAGGCGTATGAGAGGCGTAGGCCTGTTGGTGCACCGCCCCTTACCTGGCATCAGTTCTCCATTCTCTTCCTAGAGAAGTATGTACCGCATTCCCGCAGGGAGGAACTGTGCAGGCAGTTCGAGCAGCTGCGTCAGGAGGGCATGTCCGTGATGCAGTATGAGATGAGGTTGTTCGAGTTGGCCCGTCATGCTATCTGGCTAGTTCCCACGGATAGGCAGAGGATCAGGAGATTCGTTGATGGCCTTAACTATCAGCTACGGATTTTTCTGACCAGAGAGACAACATTTGGCGCTTCTTATGAGGAGGTGGTTTATATTGCTAGAGAGATTGAGTCAGTACATTGCCAGGAGCGAGAGGAGAGGGAGGCCAAGAGGCCTCGGGGATCTGGTAGCTTTGGTGGTTCTTCTTTGGGAGGTCAGTTTCAGCTAAAAGTGTTAAACGGGTGGGCCGGGCCGAGCTGGGTTGGGATTTTTTGTACCCGTACGGGTTATGGTCCGGGCCAGTTATGGGTTGGGGCTTACCGGGTTTAACGGGTGCGGGTTCATCCGGGTAAAAATTGAACCGTAAAGGTTACGGGTTGAGGGGGCCGGGCCGGTCCAGGTTTAGTGTATTTTTTAATTTTTTTTTTGTATTTTGTATAACTATTGTAAGTTATATTAATACTTTGTATTAATATAAAGAATACAAGGAAGATGGGAAAAAATTGCACTTATAAATTGCATGTCTACATTTATTTCAAAATTACAAAATCAAAGTTTGCATTTAAAAAGTAAATTAACAAAAAAATAGTAAAACTAAATTTTCATGCATAATAAATTAATAATACTTCAAATTAATCTAACAAACTAAAACATTAAGCATAAATACGATGAATAATATTAAATAACACAAATTGTCTTAAAATCTTAAATACGAATTTCCGGAGGACGCTCAAGACAATACTTTATATGCCTCCTTAAACTGCCTGTGCCAGAACCTGAACGAAGATTTAAGACTTGACCACAGTTCTTGCACTTTACTTTATGACCTTCTTCATTTTCTTCTACCACCTCAAAGTGTTGCCAAACATATGAGCGCACTGTAGAAGTATGAGGCATGATTTAACTTGAATTGAGATTTGAGAATTGAGATTGAGAGATGAGAATTGAGAGATGAGTGAAGAAATGAGGAAGAGAGGGGGGGGGGGGGTATTTATAGTTTTTCAAAGTGGGGTTAATTTAAAAGAAACCCACAATTGGGCTAATTGTGCAATTGAGTCGTTGGGCAACGGCCATTTTCTGAAATAGACCGTTGCCAACAGTCAGATCTGGGCCCAGTTAAAAAAAAATTAAAAAAAATTTACCGTTAAACCGGTCCGGGCCTGGCCGGTTAACCGGTTCAACGGCATTGTTCATCTAACGGGTTATACCGGTCCGGGTAACCGGTATTTAAATTGCGAATGGTGCAACCCGCGTGTCCCCCCTAACCTAGCCCAACCCAGCCCCCTTTAACCGGTCCGGGCCGGTTCCGGTTTTAACCGGTTTGGGCCGATCCGGAACCGGGCTGACCCGGCCAGTTTAACACCTATGGTTTCAGCACAACAGAGGCCGTTCATTTAGGCATGCTCAACCCGCCCGTTCAGGTCATCGTGGTGGGTCGTCTGGCCATGGTTCTCATAGTTCCCATCAGGGTTACTCGTCTCTCAGTGCCCTTCCAGCTCAGAGTTCGATTCAGGCACCAACAGTCCGGGACTCATCTATGCCTAGTTCTTCTAGAGGGCATCCCGGTGCGCGGGGCTCCCTCTAGTCCCCACCGCCATTTGCCGCACGAGGTTGCTTCAAGTGTGGAGATTTGGGTCATATCAAGCGGTTTTGTCCCCGTATTACGGGAGGATCATTCCAGCAGAGGAGTCAGTCTTCAGCTTCAGTACCAGCTGCTTCTCCACCCACTTAGTCAGGTGGGGGTGGAGGTCATTCAGCTAGGGGTCGCCCTAGAGGGGGAGGCCGGTCAGGTGGTGGTCTGGCCCGTTTCTATGCTCTTCTAGCCAGACCCGATGCTATTGCTTCATATGCTGTGATCACAGGTATTATCTTAGTCTACTGCAGAGATTCCTCTATATTATTTTATCCCGGTTCTACTTTCTCTTATGTGTCATCATATTTTGCCCATTATTTGGATATGCCTTACGAGTTTCTTGTTTCTTCTATTCATGTATCTACTCCGGTGGGTGATACTGTGGTGGTAGACCGTGTATACTAGTTGTGCGTTGTGTCTATTGGGGATCTTGAGACCCGAGTGGATCTTCTGTAACTTTGCATGGTGGACTTCGATGTGATATTGGGCATGGATTGGTTATCTCCGTGCCGAGCTATTTTGGACTGTCACGCCAAGACAGTGACGTTAGCTATGCCGGGTGTGCCACAGATTGAGTGGCGAGGATTGTCTAATTATGTTCCCAGCAGGGTAATCTCATTCTTGAAGGCCCAGCGTATGGTTGGGAAGGGTTGTCTTTCTTGCTTAGCATTTGTGGGGGATGTCAGTGCAAAGACTCCCAGCATTGATTCTGTTCCAGTTGTGAGGGATTTTCCCGTTGTGTTTCCTGCAGACCTGCCGGGCATGCCGCCGAACAGGGATATTGATTTTGGTATTGACCTAATGCCGGGCACTCAGCCCATTTCTACTCCACCGTATTGTTTGGCACCAGCGGAGTCGAAGGAATTGAAGGAGCAGCTTCAGGAACTCCTTGATAAGGGGTTTATTCGGCCTAGTGTTTCGTCGTGGGGTGCTCTTGTCCTGTTTGTGAAGAAGAAGGATGGCACTATGAGGATGTGCATTGATTACAGGCAGTTGAACAAGGTTACAGTTAAGAACAAGTATCCCCCACCTCGCATTGATAATTTGTTCGACCATCTTCAGGGAGCAAGAATGTTCTTTAAGATTGATCTCCGTTCAGGGTATCACCAGCTAAGGATCACGGACTCGGATATTCTGAAGACAGCTTTCAGGACACGATATGGTCACTATTCGCGTAGTCAGGAGGAGCACGCGGAACATTTGAGAGCGGTATTGCAGAGAATGAGGGAGGAAAAACTTTATGCAAAGTTCTCCAAGTGTGAGTTCTGGATCAATTCAGTGGCTTTCTTGGGGCACGTGGTGTCTAGCGAGGGTATTCAGGTTGACCCGAAGAAGATAGAGGCGGTTCAGATTTGGCCTAGGCCGTCCTCAGCCACAGAGATTCGCAGCTTTTTGGGTTTGGCGGGTTATTGCCGTCGGTTCGTTCAGAGATTTTCATCTATTGCATCACCCTTGACCAAGTTGACTCAGATTGGTTCTCCATTTCAGTGGTCGGATGAGTGTTAGGCGAGCTTCTAGAAGCTCAAGACTGCTTTGACCACGGCTACAGTGTTAGTTTTGCCATCAGTTTCAGGTTCATATACAACGTATTGTGATGCTTCGAGAGTAGGTATTGGATGTGTGTTGATGCAGGAGGGTAGAGTTATTGCTTATTCTTCTCGTCAATTGAAGCCCCATGAGAAGAACTACCCTGTTCATGATCTTGAGTTGGCTGCCACTGTTCATGCGTTGAAGATTTGGAGGCATTATTTGTATGGTGTGTCTTACGAGGTGTTTACTGATCATCGTAGCCTCCAACACTTGTTCAAGTAGAAGGATCTCAATTTGGGGTAGCGGAGATGGTTGGAGCTGCTCAAGGACTTTGACATTACTATTTTGTACCACCCGGGTAAGGCCAATGTAGTGGCCGATGCTTTGAGCCGGAATGCGGTGAGTATGGGCAGTCTTGCATTTATTCCTATTGGGGAGAGACCTCTTGCACTTGATGTTCAGACCTTGGCTAATCGATTTGTAAGGTTGGATATTTCGAAGCCCAATCAGGTCTTAGCTAGTGTGATTTCTCGGTCTTCCTTGTTTGATTGCATCAGAGAGTGCCAGTCTGATGATCCTCGTTTTCTTGTTCTTAAGGAAAAACATCAGCACGACTATGCCAGAGATGTGACCATTGGTGATGATGGGGTGTTGAGGATGCAGGGCCGGATTTGTGTACCCAATGTGGATGGGCTTCGGGAGTTGATTCTGGAGGAGGCTCATAGCTCGCGATATTCTATTCATCCGGGTGCCGCGAAGATGTATCAGGATCTGAGACAGCATTATTGGTGGAGGAGAATGAAGAAGGACATTGTAGGATTTGTTGCTCGGTGTCTCAATTGTCAGCAGGTGAAATATGAGCATTAGAGACCAGGTGGCTTGCTTCAGCGGATAGATATTCCAGAGTGGAAGTGGGAGCAGATCACCATGGACTTCATAGTTGGGCTCCCACGGACTTTGAAGAAGTTTTATGCTATTTGGGTGATTGTGGATCGGCTGACCAAGTCCGCGCACTTCATTCCTGTATGTACTACCTATTCTTCATAGCGGTTGGCAGAGATATATATCTGGGAGGTTGTTCATTTGCATGGTGTCCTAGTTTCTATCATTTCAGATAGAGGTACTCAGTTTACTTCACACTTTTGGAGGTCTGTACAGTGAGAGTTGGGTACTCAGGTTGAGTTGAGCGCAGCTTTTCACCCTCAAACGGATGGACAGCCCGAGCGCACTATTCAGATATTGGAGGAGATGTTGCGCGCTTGTGTGATTAACTTTGGTGCTTCATGGGATCAGTTTCTACCGCTCGCGAATTTTGCTTATAACAACAGCTACCAGTCGAGCATTCAGATGGCTCCATTTGAGGCTTTATACGGGAGGCAGTATAGATCTTCAGTTGGATGGTTCGAGCCGGCTGAGGCCAGGCTTTTGAGTACGGACTTGGTGCAGGATGCTTTGGACAAGGTGAAGGTGATTCAAGAGAGGCTTCGTACAGCGCAATCGAGACAAAAGAGTTATGCTGACAGGAAGGTTCGTGATGTGTCCTACATGGTTGGTGAGAAGGTTCTGTTAAAGGTTTCGCCCATGAAGGGTGTTATGAGATTTGGGAAGAAAGGTAAATTGAGTCCTCGGTTCATTAGGCCTTTTGAGGTACTTCGGAGGATTGGGGAGGTGGCTTATGAGCTTGTTTTGCCACCCAGCTTGTCGAGTGTGCATCAGGTGTTTCATGTCTCTATGCTCCGGAAGTATATTGGCGATCTGTCTCATGTTTTGGATTTTAGCGCGGTTCAGTTAGATGGTGATTTAAATTATGATTTCGAGCAGTGGCTATTTTGGAGCATCAGGTTCGAAAGTTGGGATCAACGGATATAGCTTTAGTGAAAGTGTAGTGGAGATGTTGGCCCGTGGAGGAGGCTACCTGGGAGACCGAGCGGGAGATGCGGAGCAGATATCCTCACCTATTTGAGGCTTCATGTATGTTTCTTGACCCATTTGAGGGCGAACGTTGGTTTAAGAGGGGAGGATGTAACGACCTGGCCGCTCGTTTCCTGAGTTACCTCTCCGTTTCCCCCATTTCTGCTTCTTATTATCTTGTTTAGCTGTATTATGTGCTATCGGGTTGGTTGGCTCGGGTTCAGAGAGGTTTTGGTAAGGTTTGAGACACTTAGTCTCTTATGAGTAAGCATAAGTTAGAAAGTCAACTGGATGTTGACATATGTGAAAAAGGGCTCGAATGTGAATTTCGATGGTTGGGATAGCTTCGGAAGGTGATTTGGGACTTCGGAGCATGATCGGAATGTGTTTTGGAGGTTCAGAGTAGATTTTGGCTTGAATTGGCAAAATTGGAATTTTGGCATTTTCCGGTTGATAGGTGAGATTTTGATATATGGGTCAGAATGGGATTCTAGAAGTTTTAGTAGGTCTATTGTGTCAATTGTGACGTGTGTGCAAAATTTCAGGTCATTCGGACGAGGTTTGATAGACTTTTTGATCGAAAGCGGAATTTGGAAGTTTTTGGAGTTCTTAGGCTTGAATCCGATGTCATTTGGTGTTTTGATGTTGTTTAGAGCATTTCGAGGGTTGAAACAAGTTTAAATGAGATTATGGGATATGTTGTCTTGTTTGGTTGAGGTTCCGAGGGCCTCGGGTGAGTTTCGGGTGGTTGAACGGATCATTTCATGTTGGAAAAAGTTGCAGAAAAATTGATGTTGGCATTGCAGGTTTTGGCCTTCGCTTTCGCGATGGACGTCTCGCGTTCGCGAAAGGTTAGGAAGTGAGGCAGTTGAGTTGGCCTTCGCATTCGCAAAGTGGTCCCGTGTTTGCAAAGGGCTGAGGTTAGTAGTCATCGCGTTCGCAAGGGTCTTGCCGAGTTCGCCTGGAGGAAAGGTGAGCAGCTGGGGCCTTGGAGAATTGTTCTTCGCGTTCGCGAGCTGGTAGTCGCATTTGTGGTGCTTTGATAAGCTGAAGCTTCGCGTTTGCGTTAGGGGTATCGCGTTTGCGATGAAGGAATTAGTGGTCAACGTAAGTTTGTGCTTTGCGAACGCGAAACGTTGACCGCGTTCGCGAAGAAGGAACGTGAATAGCTGGGCAGAATGTGTAAAAGACCATTTCCGCGATCTTGGGTCTATGTTTCACCATTGTTGAACGATTTTGGAGCTTTTTGAGGAGGATTAAAGAGGGAATCAAGGGGAAAATCTTGGAGGTAAGATTTATGGACTTAATACTCAATCCTATTGTGATTTCTACCTAATCAAACAAGAAATTTGTGGAATCTAAAGCCTAAAATTGGGAGTTAGGGCTTTGAATTTGAGACTTTGATTTGAGGATTTGAGGGGTTATTTGTTGTCGGATTTTGATGTATTTGATATGTATGAACTTGTGAGAGTGTAAGGATCCTAGTTTTGTGATTTTTGTCAGAATCCGAGACATGGGCCCAGGGGTCTAATATGGCCAATTTCGGGATTTGTGTTGTAATTTGATTAATTTCGTACGGGTTTCAATCCTTTAGCATATATTTATGGTTATGAACTCATTTTGGTTAGATTCAAGGCATTTGGAGGCTGAATCGAGAGGAAAGGCCATCGCGGGCTAGAGTTTGGCTTGGCTTGAGGTAAGTAACGCTTCCAATCTTGGTTCTACGGGTTTGAAACCCCGAACTATATGTTTTATGATTATTATGAAGGTGACGCCATGCCAAGTGACGGGCGTATGGACGTGCACCGTGGGAAACACGGCCTGGATCATTCCAGAACACCGCTTAGTGGTTCTTTCTTACCGATATATGTGCTATAATTATGTGATTTAGTTGTTGAGCTCTAGATCATGCTGATTATCATGTCAAGGCTTCACGCCAACATTATTGAGACCCAAGAGGTCGTTTCCTGCTGTCATATCATTTATTTTATTGATATTCGATGCTCAGTCCTTTTCACGCATATTATATCCTGTCCTAGTCTTGATTATTACTATTTGCCACATTTTATTGTTGACCGGCTAGTATCATGACATTTAGAGCCCGTACGTGAGACTGGTGAGTTATGACTGAGTGAGGTCGAGAGCCTGCTACTGAGTGACACTATGAGATTGGGCTGCACACCGCAGCGAGATACTGAACAAGCCTTCGTTGGCTTTGTTATAGCGCTTGGGCTAATGAGAGAAGCCCCTCCGGAGTCTTTACAACCCCAGTGAGCGTATATGATGATATTGAGGGATGGATCTTCCCTGGACATGGATCTTGTCCGAAGTATTATACCGGGAGATGGATCTTCTCCGTGAGGCTGGATTGGCCTGTGTCCTCGGTACTGGATGACTGCGGTCAGTGATGTATATTCTGGGATGGATCTTCCCTGGGCCGGATGGCCATATAGAGTACCGAAGGGTTGAGTACCTATGAGTGGAGGTTCATGGAACATTGATCATGCTAGTTGTGCATTGGTATATGTAAAAATCTCTGAGTTTAGAACTTCGTACTATTCAGTTGCATTTAAATACTATTGAACTTTACTTGAACTGTAAGCATGTCTAATTTTCCTGTTCAGATATATTTTATTACCTGTTGAGGTTTGGTCCGTCGCTACCTGTCAGTCCATAGGTTGGACTTCTTACTTACTGAGTTGGTGTACTCACGTTACCCCCTGCACCTTGTCTGCAGATTCAGGTGTCTCGTGTCACGGTAGCGGCTGCTGATTATATTGTACGGACTTTCACTTGGAGATTGCGAGGTAGCTGCTTGGCGACCGCAGTTCCTCCTTCTCCTTCCCTATCTTCCTCTAGTTTATATGTTGGATATATTCAGACTGTACTAGTCTTATTATTTTGGACCATTGTATTAGTTTTTTTGCTCATGACTAGTGACACCCGAGGTCGGACTTGTATTTTCTTTCCGCTGGTTTTTGGAACTTCTATTTTTATATCATTGGATTTCTGTTAAAACATGACGTTTTCTTATGCTTTTCAATTGGGAAATAGAGTAATTGGAAATGAGTGGCTGGCCTAGTTCAATGATAGGCGCCATCACGACCGGGTCGATTTTTGGGTCGGGACAGTTATCAAATCTAATTTTTAAAAATTACCTACAAATAGGTAATAAATTTACAATTCCATTGCAAAATATATCTATAAATTATTAAAAGAAGAAGAAAATGCATCACACATTAAGCCAAGTGGCAGTCTGACAATAGCCCACTTGGAAATTTAGGACAAAGTAAGTTTAGGTAATAATAATTAGTTTCTTTTTGAATTTAATTTTTTTTTTAAAAATATACATTATGTGTTGTTAATATTTAGTTACTCTTTTTGAAATTTAATTTAAACATACTAAACTATTTTTTTACAAAAAAATTTACTTTTGTATATTTAAACTTATTTCTATTTTACGTTCAATGCCATCTTTCAAGTTTGACACTCAGAATCATCTAGTTACAATTACCATGGCTATACATAATTTCATCCGACTACATTCTTCTACCGATAAGAAATTCAATTATTATGTTAATGAAGACATTACTGCAGAGATTGAGGAAGGAGATGGACCTTCTGATATTCCTTTAGAAATGCAAGGCAAGTCTTCTACTAATATGGAGGCGTTGTGTGATAGACATAGAGATGAAATTGTTGAGAAGTATTATCATGTGTGTTTACCGTGAAAATGGTAATAACAGTTAAATTTGTTGATGGGACTCTAAAAATATGTGATCTACTTTTATGCTAGTTCTTAAGCAGATGATGTTGTGTGTATGAAGTTTAGAGACGAAGTAAGAGTTAAAGATGAGATGATAATCAAACCAAGAGGCTGACAATCGAGGCTTCGAGCTCGTCGATATGAGGGCCTCGGGGCCGATTCAGTGGATCGATAATGATCTATCGGGGGCGATCGGGGTATGACTAACAGTTATGTCGAAACTAATAAAGGCTCTTTATGGCCAATGATAAGTAATAAATGATGTGTCGCGCCCCCTTTTTCCCTCCTCGTGGAGAGAGGTTCGGATTTCGACATTCAAGGGGTGTGATGACTCATTTCCTTTTGGGAATTGGGTATTTGAAGAGTCGCCACCTAACGGATTATGGTGCGTTAGGGCACCTAGAGTGATTAACTCTTGGATTGGTTTGCGTTACCAGAGATTAGTGTAAGGGCTCAAAGTAACCTCGAGGGGAAGGTGTTAGGCACTCCTCTATGTCCACAACTGTGGGTCCCGGCTGAACTTAGATTCACAAATTAGTCCATTACAAATAAATAGTCGGATCAAATAAGTTGCAAGTAAAGCACGTTAGATAACTCAAGTAATAAGATAAAGATTCGGACAAGTTGTAAAACAAGGTTTAGATAAAAGGGATTTTTGGTGAAGGAGGGTCCTAGGTTGGTTAGCTAATAGGATCACCCCACACAATGTCCAGTAAACACTCCTCGATGAGGGGCTACACGTGACATTACCACGTAGTCATCATATCCCATATCTACCCTTCCCATCCCCCTTATTGGTCATGCAAAGCGAGTGTTTGGTCAGCAATCTCTATTGCGTGCTGCTACCCGTCCCTTCTTAATGGTCCTGGAGGAAGTTAGGACCTCTACCTATAGGTTGTTCTAGACGGACCCCTAAGGTTTTAAAAAGGTGGAAATTCTAAGACGACAAGCAAAACACTTAGGACATTCAGCACATAAAAGGGGGCAATTAGAGGCTCAAAGTTTCCTCCTCAAACAAGCACGGAAATAGCACAACTCAAGCACAATTAAGGGCTTTTATTGGACAGTATCTTGAGGTGGGATGTCTAGGTGAATATGCAGAAGACAAGAAACTTATTTTTTTATAAACTCAGGAGTAGTGACCCTAGCAGTTGCCTTCTGATTTTTAAAGCCTGTTAGGATCAAAATGCATTAAGCAATAGAAATAATTCAGAGTTGCAGCTTGGAAAGCGCCCTAAAGGCTTGCCTATACGCGGAGCACTGATTAGTACATTTGTATAGTGAAACAAAACAGGTTTTGAAACGGATTTCTGCAATACTTATAGGCATGATATCTAATGATAGATTGAGGCAGTTTTAAAGAACTTGTTTAAGGAAATATAAAATACTTAATTAAACCAATCCAGAAATGACTAAACGTGGATTGAAATACTTAATTAAACCAATCCAGAAATGACTAAATGTGGATTAAGTTGATTTATTTAGACTAGTTTAGGTTAACAGGCAGAATTTCGAGTATAGTTCCCTATAGGCATGATATCTATTAGCTAAGCGGATTTAAAAACATTGCAGATATGATTGCTATTGTGGAATTATTTGAAACCTATAGGCATGGTTTCTAACATGGTGAGATAAACATGACAAGATATAAGGCCCTAGAAACATGATTTCTACTTGATAAGGTAATTAAATTAAAACGTACAGTCCTATGAGCATGATTTTTGCTTGGTAAAGCAATCAGATTTAAACATAAAGTCCTATGAGCATGATTTTTACTTGGTAAAGCAATCAGATTTAAACATAAAGTCCTATGAGCATGATTTCTACTTGATAAAGCAATCAGATTTAAATATAAAGTCCTATGAGCATGATTTCTACCCGTATTACCTCACAAACATGCATCTACCCATCCCTTTCACTAAATACCCCATATCTATTTACAAGTTATTACAGACCAATGAATAAATTACATAAGTAAATAAGAAAAATAAGAAGTTATTCTATAGGGAGCCTTCAATTAGGCCCAGATTCCCAAAGCCTCCAATGGCCTCGAATGCCTCAATTCCATAGACAATGACATAGTCTAGGTGCATCAAAGTTCCCTAAGGATCTCAAGGATCCCGGGCAGTCCTTACACCTAGACTTGGTAACCAAAAATTGAACAAGTGCAGTGTAGAAGGGCCATCCTCAGTATGTAAGAGTTTAGAGGGTTCTCAAGAGGATCCCAAGGCAGTACACATACTGGAGGGGGCAGAACTTATTGACTTAGGAGTAGAGTGAAAGTGATTGACACAAGTTGAAAGGTTTTAGTGAAAAACTGTATTAAAACCGAAAGTCTATTTGAATGTAATTTAGTAAAAACAACAGTGACTGTTTGAAAAGAGATTGAAGAAATGAACAGAAGTCCAAACACAACACTTTAGGACAGGTTTATACATAGCCAGTAGTCACAGAACCAAAGTAAATTCAGTAGTCATAAACATGGGTCAAGGGGTTTGGGGTGAATGGAACAATTGATTGCAAACACATAATCAAGCAAAGGTCTAGAAATTGATATAGACATGCTCAGAGACAGCTGACCAGGCATAGTCACAGAACTAGACATGAAGAATAAAATCACATACGGGGGTGATAGGGATCTGGGGATTCATGGAGCATATGATGGTAAGCACACAACAAGTAAGAGATAATTGGTATAGACATGCTCAGAAACAAACAGAGGGGTAATATACTGATCTTAAGGAAGGGGAGTACATAATAATGTAAACATCAACAGCAAGTTTCACAACAAGACCACAAATAGAAGCAAACTAGAAACAGGATGAACTGAAACAACAAGAGAATCATATTGTTGTGAAACTTTGAATTGAAAATAGAACATACCAGTAAAGAGGACGGTAAGCAGAGTGAAAGAACAAGAGAACACAGTGGTTAGCCTTGGCTTGCAGCCAGCTAACTTAGAGTAGTAGCAAGTAGCACAAAAGATAGCAGAAAGTTTTAGGTGTGAGAGATAACCAAGAGTTCCTGTTGTGTTAATGAAAGACTAGGGTATTTACAGTTCGAAAGTAGGTAGCAAATAAGGTAAAAATCAAAGTCCATTTGTAATTAAGGGATTCAGAATCAGTCAGTCAGGAAATCAAGGTAAGTACCCCCCTTAAGTTTAGGGAATTAACATAAACGGTAAGAACAAGTGATAAATAAGGAATGAAATCAGTGTGCGACTAATAAAGAAAGATTCAAATTCAGTAAGTATAGGGTAGAAAATTAGGGCTAAGTTCAGAAAACTCCCATTAAGGAAATGGTTCAATAAGAATAAAGTATCACAGCAAATAAGGTAGGAGAATCAGTTAATTTAAATAGACGAGGTAGAAATTTAGGGTTTAAAAAGAAGATCTTTCAATCAAACCATAAAATAAGGAATCCAGAATCAATCAAGAGGAAATTATGATTCAATACTCAACATATAAATAGAGTAAGAGCAACCAGACGTAGCAAACAGGCAGGGTCAACATATCGATAGAAAGAGGCAAGTCTTGAACAATCAAGATGAACATAATAACATAGAGGTGGTATAAGTTAGGCTAAGAACTCAGTAAGAACATATTCGAAGCAAGGTAACCACAGAAACTTAACAAGAATCGAGTAGTCATGCTAACACACAGAATCAAACAAAGAAAGTCTAGAAATATTAGGGATTCTAACATAGGCGAGTTAAAAAAAAAGCAGTAAAAAATAGAGAATCAGTCGAGATATGCAAAGGATAGAAGTTAAAACAAAAAAAAATCGATTTAAACAAAGTATAGAAGAAGTTCCGAAAAACCCTAACTTTAAAAGAAGGTGAAAACAACTGGAGTTCGATGATTCTTGTAAAAGAGATTCAAGAACAGTGTAAAACATCAAAAGAACAGACCCAATCATTTAAAAATCGTACAGATCTAGGAGTTGTAAGCAAAAAGTTAGGGTTTCAGAAGAAACCCAAGTAGAGATGAAAGAACCTCTTTAGAAACTCAAAGATCGTAACAAATACAGTGTGATCTTGCTCGAAATCACACCGGAATAACCAAGAACAGCCCAAACAGCAAACCCTAGATAAAGTCGGCGTGGCCCAGGGCCCTTGAAGGCCTCAGAGAACATGAGCATGGCAATGGAGGAGCCATTGGAGGCTTAATGGTTGAAGGGTGGTCACCGGAGAGGACCGGAGAAGGAGGTCGGCGGGTGAGAGGAGCTAGGGTTAGGTTGAGTGGTTGAGAGATGAGAGAATACATAGGCGGCGGGGTTTGGAATTGAGGCTAGGGTTTAGGGGTCGTCTGAATTAAAAAGGAAAGGAATCATATGGGCCGTTGATCTGAAAGATCAACGGCCATGATCTAATGGATTTTGGGTCAGGTAAGTGTGTATAGGGTCTGGGTCGGGTATTTTAATAGGAAATTGGGCTGGGGTTTGGCTCAATTTAGGCTGTAATTGAAATGCCAATCTAGCTATAATTTAAACAACCAGTTTTTCCCTATTTAATTTACAATAAATAATAAACGATTTTTGGAAGATAATTTATGTACCAAAATAATTTAAAATAGATATTTATCATTTTCAAATATATAGGAACCAATTTTACGCATATAAAATGTAGTTTATAAGTCAAACGGGCTAATATTGCAATTATATGCAATGTAGCTTAAAAAATACCAAATGCAATTATTAAAATGCATAAAAAATATCTTAACCATATCTTGGCATAAGTATATGAATTAAATGTCTAAATCACCATGATAATAATTTGGGTAATAATTATTGGGAATTTTATGAATAAAAGGGAAGGAAATAAATTAAATTTAAAATCTTTACAAATATAGAAAAATTATAAAAAACCTTGTGCATGCTTACATATGCATATATATGCTATTTTGAAAGTATTTATGCATATTAAAAATATATAGAGAAAAATTGGGTATCTACATGATGAACAAGTATGAAGATAATAAATAAAAGCAATAATAACAAGAAAGTGTGTTAGAAAGCATAGAGAATGTTCTTCATATATTCGTGTGGAGTAACTGAAGCAACAGAACCTTACATAATGATAGGGATCCCCTTTATATAGGAGGGGAGTCTCAACATAGTGCAAAAACGTATTAAAGACAAAGAAACAGATATGGAACAGCTAGATATGACACCCCAATTCAGGGTTAGTGTAGTCCAGTAGGCTCTGTCAACCCTAGCTGTGTACCTTGGGAACTCTCCATTTCTCTCAATATATCCGTTGATGCGCAAGTTCCCGAGATCGAATACTGACAATCCCTCGAAGGTGAACCTCGACACCAGTCTCGAGCCTCAGGAAGTGTCCTTTTGGGGAATCATGGTCATGGGGAAATTGGACCCCCCCTCCCCCCGATTTTACCCTACACCGATAGTCTCCGTGTTTCTAAGAGTGAAAGCGATAAGAAACGACCTTGAATCTTCACGCCTCTCCGATACTCTTGCAGCGATGGCAGCCATACGGTGCCAAAAAGACGATATACACAACCCTTGAAGGCCTTCGCATTGATTATGGCAGTTAGCCGCCCCCTTGGCCTTCTTCGACGTGCACGGGGGGTTTCTATAAATACTCCCCTTTTTCGTTCCTTTTAACTTACTGTATTTTCGAACCACATAAAAGGCTCCTCCCGTTTTTACTATCGTTCTTCTTTTAAGAACGCAACTTCCCTTTTTCTTCAGGAATTTTCTAGGGATGGTGAGAACTTCCATCTCCATTTATCAGGAGAATGCGACCTCGTCGTCCTTGCTTCTATCTCTGGGTGAAGTGGCAATGCCACCCCGTGCTGAGGAATGTGTCCCTGAAATTTTCTCGATGGCTTCTGATTTCAAGGTCGAGAAGCCCTGTTCGAAGCCGGGATATCGTGAGCCCGTGACTCAGTACATTAGCTCAATAACAGATATCGGAAGAGTGAGAGCTAATTGTCGTTGGGGGGACGCGGTGCTTATGGAGATCCCAGCTCGAGGAGAGGATGTTACAACATACAAAGCCGATTTTTTAAGTGTGTATACTTACTAGTTTACCTAGGGCCGGTGGGACCGTCCTCACCCGTGATCGATCCTGTGATTCTCGACTTCTGCCAACGGTATCAAGTGACTCTAGGCTAATTTCATCCTTCATTCTAGCGCGTTGTTTATATGATCAAGTACTATGTAAACATGGTCGAGGGGATCTCATTCTCTCTCGATCATCTGATTAGGATGTACAACCCTCGTTCCTTCCGCGGGGGCCTAATTAAGCTCCGCTGTCGAGCCCCGAAGGCCCTTTTTCGCCTGTACCGAAGAGCTCGGGAATGGGGGATAGGTGAGCTGCTTTGTCCGAGTAAGGACTTCTGACCTGATCCCGGCGGAAAAGATGTCGTTCCCGGAGAGGTGGAATGTAAGTATACATGTTATCTACCGTTCCTTAGCTTTTCTTTGACTGTGTTAGAATGCACTGAATTTTTCTTGATAATGCAGCTGCGGCAATCTATCCCGGCGCGGTTACGGACCTCCCGAATTGGGTTGGTCGTCTGAATTCGGTTTGCCCATATGCCGAGCGGGTGTGGCGCGATTAGTCTCAAGCACGGTGGGAGGCTAAAGATCACGGTGAGCCTTTACCCCTTCCATAGTCATATTTTTTTACCTGAGTTGCTATTAGCAGCATTCTTATTTCCTGCGTTTACCCCTTGCGCTTGTGTAGGCCTGGGGCAGGTCCCCTTGATAAAGGGAGCATTGCCTAGTGAGGAAGGCGCTTTCGTATCTGACGACGGGAAAAAGAGACAACGAGATCCGTCGGACGGACCCTCGGAATCCACAAAGATGAAGGTGGAAGAAACTGAGGCCAACCCGGCGGCCCTAACTCGAGTTGATGACGAGGGAGAAAATAACTTCTCGATGGCATCCAAGGGAGCGACAAATCTGGCCGACCCTTAGGCCGTGTAGACGGTGGCTTCCGAGCCGGGGTCCGAGGGTGCTGCGATCCAGCTTTGTAGCAGGGAGACAACCGAGAAGGCACCAGGTTTAGCCTCCGAGCTGGCCGATGATCAGGGTTTCCCTCGGGCTGGGGTGCCTTTGGTAGATGGCTCGGAGGGGCTTAGTCTTGGGGCCCTTAATGGCCAACGGATGGTACCGATCAATCCTGCTAGTGTCGTGGTTGTGGTTGATTCCCCTCAGGGAACGACCCTATCTCCTAAAGGAGTGCAAGATGTCCCGCGCGAAGAGAATTCCGAAGCAGAGAGACTTATCAAAGGCGGAGGTGTACCCGGCGGGTTTCCAACCATCCCCGGGGAAATCACTGAGATCGATGCTTCATTTGTCTTTGGTGAGATGAGTAGGTTCTGTGAGCAGGTAACCCGTGAGAACCCTGTCTGTCGCTTTGGCCTTGGTTGTTCCGATCTTTTTTTTTCTAACTTGTGTTTTTCCGTGGTTCAGGCCAAGGTGCTTTATAGTTAGACTTTTGCCCGGTATCGGGGTGAGGCAATCCGTCATAAGCTCGAGAAAGCTCATCTTACTGAACAGGTTATCTAATCTATGTTCTCCATTATCTAAATGTTTTTGCCAGATCTCAGTGTCTTAACATCTCCGACCTGGTTTGTGTGGTTTGAGAAGGAAGGCGCCCTGTTGAGGGAGGAGCTTTGGGCCAGAGATTTGGAAGTCTCCGAACTCAAACGGCGCATAAGGGAGATAACTTCCGAGAGGGATGCCCTCTAGCAGAAAGTGACCTTAGTCGGGCGTCAGCTCAATGATGCGAGGGAGGATAGTGATAAGTACAGAAGTCTCCATTATGAGCTGGTAGCTGCACTATCCAGGATCAAAACTGAAGCTAAGGCGCTTATATCTTTGCATGGAGAGGATACTATTACAACTAGAAATTAGACTGGGAAGGTGAAGACCCTGGGGAGGAGAGATGCTGCCTTGCTTACTTTCAGAGGCGTGTTGGGCAGTGGCTCGGGAGGAGACAAAAATGAAGGCGGAGCCCCCGGAGGGGAAGAGACTGCTGAAGGACCCGTAGTGATGGGATGCAACCCACGTTGAAGGCATCGGAGACGTAGGCTCAATAATAGATTAGGACTTTGCTTTCCTTTCCTCTTGTAAGGGTTTTTCCAATATCTGTAAACATTCCCCCTGGGGTTCATAAGAAGGTTTTTGGTTTCCTATCCTTTCTTTCCCTTTCGTGCGGGCTGGCGACAATGGCTCTTATGCCTTTAGGTCGAGGCGACCTTATATGTGTAAGATGGCGTTTGAGCTCTTATGATTTTGTGCGCAAGCTGGCGTTTGAGCTCTTATGCTTTTTGCCCTGGGCATTTTTAGGTAACTATTTTTGATTCAGTCTCCGAGTCGGGTTTCGACTCGAGCTCTTTCGACCCTCAAGTTTTCAGGTTTGCACGGGTTGGCAACAATGGCTCTTACGCCTTCGGTCGAAGAAACCTTTCAGTGTAAGCTGGTGTTTGAGCTCTTATTTTTTTTGCCCTGGGGCATTTTAGTTAACTATTTTGGGTTCAGTCTCCGAATCGGGTTGCGATTCGAGCTCATTCAACCCTCAAGATTTCAAATTTGCGTGGGCTGGCAACGATGGCTCTTACGCCTTTGGTCGAAGCGACCTTTTACGTGGGCTTTATTTTTCCCTCGTTAAGGACTTTTGCGATAATTTTTGCCTGACTCTTTGACGGTTCGAGAAGAACCTTGATTACGAGCCATTTTGCGGCGATGGTCGAGCACTTCGGGAGGTTTAGCTTGGAGGCTGAGTATCTCGAAGCCCGTGATTTGGAGCTGACATGGTCGAAGCTCTTTTGCCTATGCCGAGGGTAGCCTGTTTAACCGGTTCTTTTTGAAGTAAATTCGAAGTAATTGAAGGCCTGTGATTTTGTAGCGACAGTCGGGCGTCCCCGAATCGTGTTAATTTGGCTGGTACAGCCTTATGACCGTAGTCATTTGTGCTTGGCCGGAGCCGTTTTTGATCCCTAGTGAAGTAGTTTGGACGTCTATATTGAGGGTATGCCTTATTAGGGGTCTTACAAGTTCGATATATAGCCTAAACTTTGGGATCAGTGTTATGCCTTTAGCAAGGTCTTACAAAATTTTCATGCCATCGAGGTCTTACAGATTTTGCCACTTGGTACAAGTGTGATTCATGCCTTGCTCGAGGTCTTACAGATTTTGGATACTTGGTATAAGTATGTTCCATGCCTTGCTTGAGGTCTTACAGATGTTGCCACTTGGTATAAGTGTGATTCATGCCTTGCTTGAGGCCTTACAGAAGTTGCCACTTGGTACAAGTGTGATTCATGCCTTGCTCGAGGTCTTACAGATGTTGTTGCTGCCTTATGTAGGTCTTACGAGACCGAGTTTGCCCGGTCTTCTGGCCTCGGGTTTTTTAACAAATAGAGATTTGGCAACAATCCCTGAGTTATCGAGGGTGTTCTGGCTCGGGAGCCGTTACTTGAAGACTTGGTATTGCCTTGTTGAGGGCTTATGATTTTGGCAATTCCGACCCTAGGGTCATGCAATTCTTGAACCATTGACGCCAGTCTCCGAGTGTTTGGGACATTTTTCGGCCTTGGAGTTGTTTCGCGATTTTCACGTTGCCTCGTTGAGGTCTTATGAGTTTGGAGTTCCGACCGGAAGGTCGTTTAGATGTTGAATTATGGACACCAATCTCCGAGCGTTCGGGACGCTTTTGATTTCGGAGATGCTTTTTGCTAGAACATTTCAGTTTCCTTTGAAGCGTTAAATGCTTTAATGAAAAGTACTCTTCGGCTACTTGGTGCAAGAATACATGTTTTTTCTGTTAGGGGCACGGTTGCTCTATACGAGCACGGTTCGTTTGACCATTTGGCTTGGTACATTATTTTCCTATCGATGCCCCGTTTTGAGATATCCTGGCTTTCCCGAGAAGGTGACCTTTGGGGGGGGGGGGGGGAATGCCCCCAGTATTGGAGGTGGATTGCAAAAGAAAACCTTGAATACTTGTTGAGCCTCTTTAAAGGGTGTTTAGCGGCAATTAAAAACGGTTTTAGCGGCAATAACAATAGCTGCTATAGATTTTACCGGCCATTGGTGTTTAGCCGCTGATGTTGGGGTCGCTAAAGCCTTTTGCGGCTATTGTCGCAAAAGCTGGTAAAAGGTATGGTTTATTGCCGCTAAAGATTATCATCTTTAACGGCAATTATTTGTGGCAATTATAATGGCTACTAAATCTAATCCATAACGGCTAATTATACTGCTTTAGCAACCATTTCTTATAGCTACTAAATTCAAAATAATTGCCGCCAAAAGTTCACATCATTAACGACGATTATTATGGCTACTAAATCGAATAATTATACTCCTTTAGCATCCATTTTTATAGCCGCTAAATTCAAAATTATTGTCGCTACATGTTCGCATCTTTAACGGCAATTATTTTGTGGCAATTGAAATGGCCATAGTATCCCTTCTGAAAACATATTAGTTTTCCATTTTAGTGGCTAATATGATTAACTAAATTGCCGCTAAAAGTCAATATTTTTAACGGCAATTGTTTTACAACAATTATAACAACTGCAATATCCCTTGTAAAATATCTTAATTTTCCCATTTATCGTCCATTTATATAGCCGGTATATCCAACTAAATTAGCGTTAAAAGTCACAAGCGCTAATAGCAATATTGTAGCCACTATTAATAATAGTCACTACATTTATCCAAAATATAACCCAAATAACAAAATAAATTAATATTAATTTTAAAAAAAGATATCTCATTAAATCTTAACAAATTAAAGGAAGCACCAATCAAAAATATTGATGTCACAATAACTAAACTTATATTGTTTGAACTAAATAGCTAATGTCATTATATAACTAATCCAAACGAATGATAGTCTTCAAACGATTTTCACAACTTTTCATCATTATGAAATCTTCCACCAGCTGAATTATCGAGCATCAAACTGTATGACCTGAAATAATAAAATAATTGTATCAGAAGATAAAATACAATGCGGAAAAACATCTTCAAAATTCCATCACCGTCACGATTCATAAACAGAAAAAACATTGCTATTAATAGAACAACAACCATCAAGTAGAATTACCACAAAGTGCAGAAAATTTCAGCTGAAAACAGTCAACAAAAACTGCAGAAACATACAGATTTTTTTGAAACTACAGCAGCACCACATGCTACTGTTCCTATGGTGCCAATAGAGGAAGTGTTAAAGCTGGATAAGGGACCATCTAAACCTCCAAAAGATGTAACTGCTGCTACTGTGTTTGGAAGAATATTCTTAGCTACTGCTGGCGCTTTAAAAACTGCTACTGATCGAGCCATTGTGAATGCACAGGCTGGGAATGGAAAAATACATAGGGCAGTAGGAGATCAAAATAATGAAGAAAAGGATGGGGTAAAGGGTGGAAATGGTTCATCAGGTGGTAAAGGTGGTAGTGAGGCTGATTCCTCTCATAAACTATCTGCAGGTGCACAGCAAAAACTTGCAAGGGAAACCTCTGACAGAGAAGCAGTTGCCCAGACTTTAGGGATTGAAAAAGATGGGCATACGAGCATAGACCTGGAAAATATTATTGGGAAGGTATTTGAGGATGATAAGGGAGGTGATAGGAACAAAGAGGAGGGAGTTTGGAACATGGTAACAGGTAGAAAATCTTCTGCAAAGAAAGGGGTTTCTCCAAAATCTCAGAACTTAGGTGTTCGACAAAATGCTTCGAACTGTGTCTCCAACTCAAATAATTTCGAAGTTCTGGCAGCTGTGGATGATGGGAAACTGGATTCAACAGCGGAAAAAGATGATATGATGAACAAACAACTTGTTCCTTGCACATGTAGCGAAAAAGGATTACAGGATAGTGAAAATTTGGCAAAGGAATGGAGTGTTCGACAGCAGGCCTCAAAGAAAAATGGTATGGAGGAGCTAATGGGCACACACAGTTCTAATGTTCCTACAATACATTTTTCCAGCCCTAATGTCGAACAAATCATCAAAGAGGCTCAGAATGCAATGATGATGCATACAAACATGGTTAAACAACCAATGGTCACTTTGAACACCTCAGTCTATGAAGTGCCATCACAATCGTTGGAATCGTCTGGTGAACATGGAGGTGAGTTGATGTTGTCCTCGGGGAATAATAATGAAGTTATAAAGGCGAATGTGAGGGGGATGGATATCAAATCCAGGATATGGTCATATCAACGTGAGTATGAGGAGGAAGAAGACTACGGTGATACATATGTTGGGAACTCGAGTGAAGATGATGATCACGAGAGTGAAGATGCAAATTTAATCTCAGTTGAATCAGCAGTAGTAGTGCTAGGACTGGACAAAGCAGGAGAAGAACTCAAACTTGAGTCAACTCCTCAAGTTCTCAGTAGACAGTAGTCAGAACATCAACAGCAATAGACAGACACTACCAACTGCGTGATCTTGAACAAGATACTTAAGGGATTCATGCTACCAAAACAAGTAGGAAGAAAAATACAAACAAGAAACGGAAGCAGATGGTTCTCAAGTGCATACTGAACCAGAAGCAGGGGAATCACAATTCGAATAAGGAACTCGAGCCAAACTTACGAATTCAACTCAATTAATTTAGACGATCGAGTAGAAGTTCAGTTTTTAAACTCATACATCAAAATCTAGAATAAATAACTTAGTGACAAGATGACATTGCTGCTCATCTTCTCCCTCAGAACTGGAATCAGTAGAGTTTAGCTCAAGCCATTTTACAGCAGCTATAGGGAACAAGTTTGTAGGAATATTTGGTGTTTCTATTGGAGGATTGCAATTCAAACACATTAAGATTGGTTCTAGGATCATTAATTGTTTTTAATGCTTTCAGTGTGCAGGTCAACTCGAAATTTGGAGAAAAGACCAAATAGAACTTCAGCAGCAATAGACACTAAATTTCAGGTCAATCACATTCAATTCAAACAAGTAGAAACAAACAAGGATAAGTTCATCAACTCAAACAATTCGTAGGGGAATCACAATTCGAATAAGGAATGTACGAGCTACCCTGTTTGTAATATATCGTAGCATTATACTCGGTAGAAAGTCATCTGTAGTGTGTGTTACATTACAGAACATGTTGGTGCTTCAAATGGTCTATGAATACCTCAATTTCATGACTGCTATTTCATTATCTATTGCTCTCTTACGTAAATGGTGCTAACACTGATAAAGTTACAATCGAATTATGGAAGCATGTAAGTCGAAACTATATCTTGTTTCCATTTCTTGCAAGTTTACATGAAATCAGGATTCTAATGATAAAAAAATTGGAGGAAAATTCAAACAATAGAAAACTAAAATAGTAGTACCGAAGGATAAAAATAAGTAGTACCTTGAGACAGCGAAGTATTTTCAGCAACACTAGGTATCCTTGATGTTTGTGGTACTCAGTCATGGCCACTGTTGGCGTAAAGGACCTAATAAATATTAACACATTAGATTACAGTTCTTTTATAGTATTGAAACTTCATTAAGAATGCCTATAACTTCTAAAAATCGAGTTACCTGTTCACTTGAGGTGCCATCGATATTTTGAGGCATAGATTCATTAGAAACATATTTGCGCACCAATTGTCTCATTTAGAGTAATTCTGATTGCATCTTTTCCTGGTTTTGTTTCATCAGATTCATTTCTTCATTGTGTTTATCCTTTAACTCGGTTATCTCCTATGTTAACCTTTGTACGGCCTCATTAGACGAATCCTCTACAACAATATTTTCTAAGGAAGATCTACTACCCCATAGCACAGAAGGAGTTGGACCAAGTCCTAAACCACGAACATACCCACTTTTGTCATTTCCGAACACCTGGAAATACACATCGCCTTCCCAAGCAACACTGTGAGGAGGTTGATCAGTAGAGCTCTCACTATTATTCATCCTTTCATTTATCATTTCCTGACCACGGAATACATAAATCCGAGTTGGAATTCATTTATTCGCTTTTATGTTTTTTTCTAAACTATTCCCCAATTCAGAAATTTAAATAAAAAAAGAAATCTTACGATCGCATTGGCAGAATAAACATCCAGTGGTTTACCATCCTTACGTTATTTATGAGTTAATAAGAAAATTTCTGCTCGTGTAGGTTCTACCTCATTTACAGCCTAATACAAATTGATGTCAGATATGTGTGAAAAAAAAAGGATTTTAAAATATTATAATTCGCAATTTTTACAAGTTTACCTGCTCATTCATCAAGTAGCAATACTTTTGGATCCTCCTGTGTGAGGCATCTTTTGATTGGCCCTATTGTTTCTATTTGCTTGGGTAAGCCTCTGTCATTGAAATATTAAAATGATATCTTATAAATTATAAATAAAAATTGAGCATAACTAAGATCGAAACACTGAAAATAATGAAGTAGAGGTGTTTTAAAGATTTGTTAATACCTTAGCTTTATCTGAAAGCCAATAGGAGACAAGACCACTCCATTGATCCCTCGGTATGCGACTTGGTCTATTTTTCAGCAAAGCGTCTTTAGTCTTATATTTTGGCAGATACTCACCTTTTAAATCGCACTTATAATCTTTCCATTTCTTTCCTAGTGACTTTAGGACATAAGCTTCTCCCCGTCTTGGGATACGAAACTTCTTCTAAAAAAATAAAGCCAACATTTAGAGAAAATATCATGTATAAAAGATTGAACTCGTTCATGTAATAATAATAATAATAATAATAATAATAATAATAATAATAATAATAATAATAATAATAATAATAATAATAATAATAACAACAACAACAACAACAACAACAACAACAACAACAACAACAACAATAACAATAATAATAATAGTTGTAGTAATAATAATAATAACAAAAACTACAACTACTACATACCCTCACAAAATCCACCAATTTCTTCTTTTCCTCCTTGTCAAAATTTCTCCAATCATCTACATGTAGAGGTGTTAGTTCTGGAGTTCTCGCAATAATTCCTAGAAAGCTAGAAATCTTTCGACCTCCCCAGGAGGAAGTTTCCAAACATCTTTCAGTAAAGTAGGCCCACGAACCTTTCTTGGCTCCGAATTACCTGGAATGGAAGATTTAAAGGTCATCAAATGGCAAAAGTATATATGGTCAACACTAAATGTATACCAAAAGGTAAGTGTTTATCTTCAATTAATTAATAAATGTATATATGCCTTCAAAGTCACTCTAATTTGGATTAGCTCTAAAATTCCAAGCCTCAGAGAAGCTACTGGAAAGCTACTTAATGTAAATGTTTTACGGAAACCAAGTACTGCTCTTCGGATTGATGTACGAATCTAATGGCAGTGGAATAAATCTCGTGCTACTGGAATGTGCTACTGAAATCAGTAGCCAAGACCTCACATGCAGCTAATGTCAAAAAAATCAGTATTATCAACTGGTACAAAGCTTCAGGCCAGATCTATTGTTTTTAATACTAGCAACACATACAGGGAGCAAGGCAAGAGGAAAGCAATAGAAGCAACACTGGGTACTAAGTGGAGATACAGAAAAAACTGGAAAGTACAACACAAAACATAACAAAGAAGGTCATGCAAACAACATGATATGCTAGACCATTTGTGGATGAGGCACAAGCGAGAAGTTCTTAGCTTGTGGATGAGGCAGCACGTTTTAACTAGATATAGGTGATATACACATTCTTAAAAGCGGGAACTTAACACATACAGCTAGAAGACTATATCAGGACACACATACAGCAGAGTTAACATAGAATCATGGAACTGGGCAGTGATAGCAACAAACAAGCACACTGGGACATTGCGCTGGACAGGATACTACTAGGCAGTACTATGACATAACATTGGCTACTATGGAAAGCACATGACTAGGATAGAATTCCTAATCGAAATGGGCTATTTTTGCAACTTCAGCGAAATATGCAAGCAGCTGGACAAACTCCTACATCAGCGCGATATGTTGGTGTTATTTGAAGGGATTAAGGATGATCATTGTGAGAGAAAAGCAGCTGGACAAACTCCTATGGCTAAAGGTGTTGGACATGTACTTGATACTTCAAATAAAACAGCTACAAATCCAAACATAATTTATTACAGATTCAGCACTCAGTAGAAATACTTGGTGAATATCATTTGTTACAGATTCCCTTTGCTGGTTTTAGGACTCAACTCGTGAATATCATCAATATTTCCAGCAATCTGTGAAGAATTTTCAGGACTCACTAGAAAGTGCTGGTTAGGTTAAGTTTTTGAGTTGCATGCATTATAATATGAAGCCAAACATGTTTGTAATGCTTCAGGCAAATCTGTTACAGATTCTATAACATTACAGTTGCAACAGAAGCTATTATGATAGATGTTCTACCTCGGCATTCTGTCTTTTTCTTGGGCCTAATCTCGGTTTTCCAACATTATAGAGTATATACAAATTCTATAACATTACAGTTGCAAGAGAAGCTATTATGGTTATGGGATGCACGGCATCTTTGACAGCAATACTAGATCCTAAAAGAATTGCAGAAGAGGCATATCCATATAACAAGTTCATATCACAATAGAAATTACAAAAAACTACGGTTGCTAATTACACTATATAAACTAGTTAGATTAACACACAATTAAGATTTGAAAATAATTTCAGAGAAAAGTGTTACCTGATTCATCAACATTATGTTTAACTTCAGTGCCACCAACAGAACTGTTCAACTCATTAGATTGATCATCATGTGCCTGGTCTTCAGAGTTGTTCCTATTATCCATCAACTGCTGAATATAAGGCTGGGCTACAGTATGGTTTTGAGCATCCATCAAATTCTCAATATAAGGTCGCACATCTTCGTCGTCGTCTTGTTCAATTACTAGTCGGTTGCGACCTCTAGTTCGCATAGTTCTTTCTCCAAAAATTAAAAAATTATGTAGTTGCATTAAGCTATATTAGTACCTGATTAAATCGAATAGATCAGCAGGTCACGTGCAAAAGAGGAGGAAGCACCGTCCAATTCTCAAGATGTGAGAAACATTAACAACTCGTGCATACAAACAAAGCCTTGTGACAAAGGTTGTTTTAGAGATAAGAGTTATTGATGCACTAATAAAACAATTATCAAGTGATAATACCACCTTAGCATATCACATTTAAATGGATATAATAAGCAAAATATAAGTAAAAGAAAGCACAACGAATTCCCTCAAACATCCAATATCAAACTTTTGAAGTAAAAAAATAACACCCTTAGAAGTTCTTAAATAACACTTGCAAAAAAATATTCTATAAGTTCCACCTATCTTATTCAGAATCACATTCATTTTCTATGTCATTTCCTCCCTCAACATTAGCTTCACCATCATTTAGAGAATCTTTAGAATGTACGTTTGTATCAATTACTATTCCATCAATACCACTTCTTACCCAATCATTAAACTCGTCTTCTAAAACACAAGCATTTTCTAAAAGAGCTAAGTCAGTGGCATCACTCTGCGTTGATGACTCAAGATGCACACTATTTTCCTCCCCCATATTAAAAATGTCTCGAGGTTTAATTAACCTAGGGACAAAACATTCATGATCTTTAGGATCTTGCACAAATATTACTTGTTGAGCTTGTTCTGCAAAAATAAAGGGCTCATGATGTTCTCGATCGCTAGAGTCTGTCAGGTGTGAGAAATTCACAAGTGTGAAACCCAAGTCATCTTCCTTAATTCCTCTACCTTTGGTTACATCAATCCAATAACACTTAAATAAGACAACCTTAAATTTTTTATAGTAGTTTAACTCCACAATATCATTCAATCTGCCATAATATGTGATATTTGCAGATTTTGGAGCATTGTCACTTGTGCTTGCATAACTTTCAGTCTTTGAAACGACCATAACACCACTATTTTGTGTCACCTTGAACTCCTCACTTTGTTTCGTTCGGAATCGATAGCCATTATTTACATCAAACGCACTAAATCTTTTTGCAATGTAACTCGGCCCTCGTGCAAGGACTTTAACATCCTTTAAGATGTTAGATGTAGCTTCCAACTCCTTTACCTAACCAAATAAAAGATACAACTATAAATGTGGATATCTGTACAAGGACAATAATTAATTTAACCAATGACTTAGTCCTACTACTTACTTGCTCTTTGAACCACTCATGGAATGTATCGAAATGCACACGGTCAAGTTGATGTTGTGTCAAACGACGCTTACGATGTGCTCTTCTGATTTCAGCAATATGTTCCCTATTCACGTAGCTCGCATATAACAATCTTGTTATCAAATAAGTAATATACATATATTAAATAATAGATATAACACTTACTTTTTATAATTCTCAACAACTTCTGACTCGCAATTGAAAAGCACATGCCGATGTGCTTGCAACCATGTTTTCTCATCCAACTCAAATACATCTACTCCACCGTATGACTCCCCAACAGTAGGAAAAAGTCATTCTTCTTTACTAGTCTCATGCTCAATCTCATCATTGTATTTTCTTGAACAATAAGACCTTGAATCTCCACCCTCCAAATATCGTGAGCGAAATGCCATACACTCATTTGCTATGTATGCTTCTCCTATTGAACCTTCTGGACATGCACGATTACGAACATATGATTTTAAAGTACCGAAAAACCTATGGAACAAAGTAATATTATTAGTTTGATATTAGAATATTTAACAACTAAAGACATAAGATAAAAATTCAGTGATATTCTTCATACCTCCCAATTGGGTAGATCCAGCGATAATGTACGGGTCCCGCGTGTTTAGCCTCAGTTGCCAAGTGAATTACCAAGTGTATCATAACAGTAAAGAATCCTGGGAGAAAGAGTTTCTCCATAGTAGACAATGTTTTTGGAATTTTTTCTTCAAGTAACTTTAACTCTTCTAGTTTTATCTCTTTGTTACACAGAACACGAAAGAATGTGCATAGTTCAATTAAAATTGAACTAACTCTTTTATCTACTGATCTCCGCAAGGCAAGAGGAAGAAGTTCTTGCATTAAAACATGACAATCATGAGTTTTTACCCTAGATATCTTTCGTTTGCGAAAGCAACGTGAGATATTAGACGCATAGCCATCTGGAAACTTGACATTTTGTAGTACTTCATAAAATAACTCTTTTTCCATCGGCAACATTGTGAAAAAAAGTAGGAGGAAGATATGATCTACCACTAGCTCGGTACTGAGGCCATAAGCTTGGTCTTATTTTCATCTCCTTCAAGTCTAATCGAGCCTCTAAGTTGTCTTTAGACCTTTTACCAAGATCCAATAATGTATAAATTATGTTATCACACACGTTCTTTTCTATGTGCATCACATCAAGATTATGGCGCACCAAGTTAAATTTCCAATAAGGAAGATCAAAAAAAATACTTCTCTTTTTCCATGTGTTTTTCATCACCCCATTTACCACTTCACTTGACTGGCCAAGAGTAAATTTTATGTCTTTAACTTGACTCAGCACTACTGAACCAGTTACTGGACAAGGTGCAGATCTTGTTTCTTTAGTCCCATCAAATGATTTTGCGTCATTCCGATATTTGTGTCCTGACTTCAAGAAGCGCCGATGCCCCATATAACAAAACTTTCTGCCATGTTTGAGCCTTCTAGATTGAGTGTTTATATTACACGATGGGCATGCAAATCTACCATAAGTGCACCATCCAGAGAGAGTACCATATGCTGGAAAATCATTTATCGTCCACATGAGAGCTGCTCGCATTTGGAATATCTCCTTAGTGGAGGCATCGTACGTTTCTACACCAACATCCCATAATTCATTTAACTCTTATATTAGAGGTTGCAAAAAGACATCAATATTATTTCCAGGCACTTTTGGTCCAAAGAATAAGTAAGGACAGAATGAAAAACTCTTGTTTCATGCACATCCATGGTGGAAGATTATATGGCATTAAAATCACTGGCCATGTACCGTGAACAGTTCGCATTGTGCCAAATGGATTAAACCCATCAGAAGCTAATCCTAGGCGCACATTGCGAGGGTCTCCAGCAAATTCAGGATATTTTTTATCAAAATTTTTCCAAGCTTCAGAATCTGCAGGATGTCGTAGAACTCCATCTTTGTTGCGCTCTTCATGATGCCATCGCATTGCTTTGGAAGTTTCTTATGACACAAACAATCTCTGTAGCCTCGGTTTTAAAGGAAAATACCTTAGGACCTTGGCTGGAATCTTTCTAGCATCATTTTTCCATCTAGAAGCCCCACAAACTTTGCATTCATTGATATTCTTACTAGCAAACTCTTTCCTAAAAAGCATGCAATCGTTGGGACAAGCATAGATTTTTTCATACTTTAAGCCCAAGCCTTCAACTATCTTTTTGGTCTCATAGAAAGAAGGAGGCAATTTTTCCCCTTCAGGCAACGCATCCTTCAATAGTCCAAGCAAAGCATTAAAAGATTCATTTGACCATTTGAACATGCACTTTGTACGATACATATGCAGCAAAAAGGACAGTTTGCTAAACTTCTTACATCCTGGATATAGTTCTTCATTTGCCTCCTTCATGAGCCGTTCAAATAGGGGTGGGCATCGGTCGGTTCGGTTCGGTTATGAATATTATCGGTTTAGCATATCCGTTATCGGTTTAAATTTGATAAATCGATAACCAAACCTATAAGATATCGGTTATCGGGTATCGGTTAATTGGTTATCGATCATTATCGGTTCGGTTATCGGTTTACCCGATAAGATAACTCAATCTAGGGTTAAGCAAAAAAGAGAAGACAATTCACTGGAGTTAAGCAAAAAAGAGAAGAATTCACATATAATATACTAAAGACTTACACTAGGAGTAACTAGTAAGGTCTATGAAGAATGAAGATGAAGCAACTGAAGAGTTCGGTTGAGAACGAACAGGAGAGAATGAAATGAAGCCCTAGCATTTGTAAATACTTAAGGGTAAAGTTGTAATTTTATTAATTCTTATTGGGTTATCGGTTAACCCATTAACAAAATTGACAAACCGAGGCCCGAACGGATAACCCAATAGTGAAAAAATTCTAAACCGTTATCGAACCATTAACCCAATAACCCGATACCGATAACCCAATAAACAATTAACGGTTCGGGTTATCGGTTTTACCCTATATATGCCCAGCCCTACGTTCAAACTTATCCACCTCTACATGAGGTTGATTTCCAGATGGATGAGCAATATTCTCTTGTATGTTATGATCTACGTCACCACTTTCACTAATGAACTCTGTAAAGCCTCCAAAGGCATCATGTATCATTCCTGTCATATCATCGCCCCTTAGAGTTGACCGGCTTCGATTATTTGTTTGAGCATTGCTTGATGATCCCTTTAAAGAATCACCATGACAAAACCAAGCGTCATATGATGGCATAATACCATTAATCACAAGATGATCATATGCTGTAGCCCGATTAACTTGATGGATAAGCACACACTTCATACAATGACATAGAATTTGTTCCCCATCTTGTTTTATAGAAAAGGCATGGTTTATAAAATCATCTACTCCATCCAAATATTCTTTACTAACTCTATCGCAATGCATCCATTTTTTATTTCTAGGATTGTCCATGACGTTCAAGATATTCTTTTATTTACTACACTTACTGCAATAGCTAAAAATTCTTTAGTAAAAAGAGGGAATTATTCAAAATATAGTAAAATAACCATCCTATTTATATGTAATTCCATAACTCAAAGATTATTGTACATCAAACAACAAAGTACTGGATATACTCATTTATCTCATTCTTCTCTTCTATCTCTTCTCAGTTATTCGACAATAGCTATTTTGTTCAATTTTTCTTTTCTTAGTTTGATTTTCTCGATTCAATTTTTCAGTTTGGGACCCAACTAATCTTGTTTAAAATTATAATTTTTTTAATATATAGTTTGGGATCCACGCAGGCATTGTTTCATTGGCAATTTACTTATCTAAACATATTTATTAGTTTACTAAGGTTCACTTCTTTTTTTCTTTCCTGCATGTTTTCTTCTTAGTGTTAGGTGAGATAGCGGGAAACATTTGTTATTACAAATGGCAATGCTATCATTTTGATTTTACCTGTGTTTGTTATTAAAAGCATCACATCTATGTGGATTCACCCACGACTATTCAGTTTTCTAGACGCAAATACTTTGTACCTACCTAATAGAACTAAAGTTTTCTAGCATACCAATCTGCTGTCTGATTGTAGGTTTTTAAATCTCAAGACTATAATGTTGTTCTTTACTGTGTAAGACATGTATCTTTCCTTCCTTTCAATACTCAATTCTACTTTTAGTATTTATAGAGATCAAAGGAACCATCGCCTTTGCATTTGATTGACAGCTTTTTGATAAGTATAACAGAAAATATATAGAGGAATACATCTCGACTAATTGTAGATTCAATGAAAACATGAATATGCATCGACGACACTTAAAAGTTATGAACAATGTCGAGAATAACAGAAAACATACAGAGAAATTCATATCTCAACTAGTGGTAGATTCAATGAAAATATCAATATGTATCAGCGGCACTTATAAAATTTCTGAATAATTACAAGAATAGCAGAAAACAGAGGAACAAAATCATAAAACAGTCAAGGAACAGAGGAGGAATAAACCCAATCATCGCACGTCAATTTACAGCAATCGGATATCACAAAAGACTCGCATATGCAGAAAAAACTGTACTTTCGCAAAGCTCAAATTGCAACAGTTGAAGGCACAAATTTGTACCTGGTAAGCAGATTGTTTTGTTAATAAACACAAGAAATTGAAATCTGAATTCTGCAACGATCTTGAAACCTACAGGAAAAGAGAAGTGGGAAACATATAAAACACAGAATAACAACGACGATATAGCATAATCGAGCAGCACAATCCTAACTCCACTGTTAATCGCGTCTGCTGGGTGAAAAACAAAAATACCCGGGGAAGAAGAGCAGTTATCTGGGGAAGAAACTGGCCGGAGACCTACGATTCTGCGATTCAGCGATTCTGGCTGGAAGAACAGTGGCCGGAGGTATTTTCGATATGTAGATTCTGTAAATTGTATCCTGTAGACTCGATTGTATCCTGTAGACGCGATTGTATCCTGTAGAGCATAATCGATATGAAAAACGAAAATACTCGCCAGACCTATATGTAGATTCTGTAAATTGTATCCTGTTCAATGAAGGAAATCGATATGTGAGATTCGTATCCTGTTCGATGAAGGAAAATCGCATCCCGTTCAATGAAGGAATAGATTTTCCTATTTTTTCTGATTGGAGGGAATCGATTATTTTTTGTGCAAAATATTTGGAGGGAAAGATTTATTTTGGGCAGGGAGGGAAAGATTTAAAAAAAAAAAAAAAACTATGCGCGGTTAGTCAATTAATAATTTTTAATGGCAATTTATTTTTATTGCCGGTAAAAGGTTGTTTTTTAGTGGCTAATGGTCATTTGCCGCATATATTTCAGCTTATATAATATATTAGCGGCAATTGACTTATTGCCGCTAAATAATTGCCGCCAAATGCCCTTTTTGTAGTAGTGACACCAAACTGCAGACCGCATAATTTCAAGTGCGGCCGCAGATTTCAAACATTACGTACATGCAGTCTTTTTGTACTTATATTTTGCACATACTTGTACAATTCGATATGACAACATGGTATAAACATGAAATTTCATTAACCCACTCCCATTAGAGCATGTATTATCTATTACCCCGTTCAAATCTACCCCACATGGACACATGGATAAAATCTAAAAACAGACGGCACTAAAATTTTAAATGTTAAACCAACACAAAAATTTAACATGAAATGAAGCATACTAACTAGAGTGAGTGCAATGGGTGTATAAGCACGGGTGGTTTTGTGTGGGGATAGTGGAAATCTCTAAATAAAGTTGCAGAGGAACAATGAGTTTTAGGAGAGGGAAAAGTGTAAAATGAACTTTAGTTTCCTATTTATACTAAAAAATCCTAAGATGGAAAAGGGTCGAGTGCGGCCGCAGATTTTCATTTGTGGTCCACACTCTATCACCTGGGAGCAGCTGTCTCTGCATTAAATGTGCGGTCCGCACAGTTTTGGGTACGACCGTAGATTTCCACTTGCGATCGCACATTAGCCTATGCACTGACAGGCTCAACATAAAAGAGTTAACATTTTCACACTTTTGTAAGATTCCAATTGTGCGGTCCACATGAGAAATGTGCGGCCACGAATGCCTTCCTGCTGTGATACACAAAAATGTGTGGTCCGCACAAATAAAAGTATGGTCCGCAGATCTTTGAACATTTAGCCATTTTTTTAGTTCACCCTTCTTGCAAGTCACTCTCAACCCTGTAGCACACTTCAAATCAAGTTAGAACACAAATAACACCTAACTACAAAAGAAAAAGGAAAAGAACATGGGTTGCCTCCCAAGAAGCGCCTGATTTAACATCGCCGACATGATGCAAAATGCCCTCAAGTGAAGTAAATGACCGCCACCACGTGACTATCTCCAACCTTGCCCAAGTAGTGCTTGACCCGATGACCATTGACTCGGAATACTTCATTGTTTTTGTTCTTCAAGTCTAATGCACCAAAAGGTGTCACACCAACAATTTCAAATGGACCACTCCACTTGGATTTTAGCTTCCCAGGAAACATTCTCAACCTTGAGTTAAACAACAATACAAGATCGCCCACCTTGAACTCTTTGTTCTAAATGTATTTGTCATGAAGATATTTCATCTTTTCTTTATACAAGGACGAATTCGCATAAGTATGGTACCAGAACTCATCCAACTCATTCAAATGTGTAACCCGCAAGTTAGCGGCTACATCCCAATCAAGATTCAACTTCCTTAGAACCAACATTGCCTTGTGCTCTAGTTCCATCGGAAGATAACAAGCTTTCCCGAACACTAACCGATATGGAGACATTTCGATAGGTGTTTTGTAAGCCGTCCGATAAGCCCATAACCATCAAGCTTCTTGGACCAATCTGTCCGATTAGCATTCATCATTTACACAAGGTACTCTTTATCTCTCAGTTGGAGACTTCCACTTGCCTACTAGCTTGTGGGTGATAGGGAGTCGTGACCTTGTGAGTCACACCATACTTGCTAAGTAAAGTATCAAAAGCTTTGTTGCAAAAGTGTGACCCCCGTCGCTTATGATTGCACGTGGAGTACCAAATCTAGTGAAAATATACTTCTTCAAGAAGGCCACTACACTTCTCGCCTCATTGTTGGGAAAAGCAATAGCCTCTACCTATTTGGACACATAATACACCGCGACCAAGATGTAGGTGTTTCCACAAGAACTCACAAAAGGGACAACAAAGTCAATGCCCCAAACATCAAAAATATCAATCTCCAAGATGGTTGTGAGAGGCATTTCATTTTTCTTTGAGATTCCACCGGCCCATTGACATTCATCACATCTTTTCACAAAATTACTAGCATCCTTGTCAATAGTAGGCCAATAGAAACCATAACTAAGCACTTTGGACGCCATTCTTGCTCCACCATATGGTGATGAATAACAAGGCCCAAAAATATCACCTTGCTCTTCTTCCGGTACACACCTTCTGATCACCCCATCCGTACAAATTCAGAAAAGGTATGGTTCATCCCAATAATAATCTTGACAATATCTTTTGAGCTTCTTTATTTGGCTTGGGGAGAACTCATCCGGAATGATTCTACACACAAGAAAATTTTCCAAGTCCGCAAACCATGGCACCTCTTCCATTGAAATTGCAAAAAGTTGCTCATCGAGGAAGGAGTTATTGATTTCAAGGCCATCATGTAGCCTCGCCTCCTCCTCCAAACGAGACAAGTGGTCTGCCACTTGATTTCACTACCTTTCCTATCTTGGATGTCAATATCAAATTCTTGCAACAAGATTACCCATCTCATCAGCCGAGCTTTGGAGTCTTTTTTTGCTCATAAAATAGCGAAGCACCGTATGGTTTGTGTGGACAATAAAATTTGCACCCATCAAGTACGAGCGGAACTTCCCAATTGTAAACACAATAGCAAGGAGCTCTTTCTCTGTAATTGTATAATTGACTTAGGTACTATTCATGGTCTTACTAGCATCGAAGATTGGATGGAAAATCTTATTGATACGTTGCCCTAAAATAGCCCCAACCGTTATGTCACTTGTATCACACATGAGTTCCAAAGGCACACTCCAATTTGGAGTGGTGATGATGGGAGTAGTTGTCAACTTGAGCTTCAAAAATTCAAAAGCTCTGATGCAATCATAATTGAAATAGAACTCGGCATCCTTCTTAAGGAGCTTGTACAACGAGTTCACCACTTTAGAGTAATTTTTGATAAAGCGCCGGTAAAAACCCACATGTCCTAGAAAACTCCGCACACCCTTCACCGAAGTTGGGGTGGATGCATAGAAATCACTTCAATATTTGCCTTGTCAACTTCAATTCCATTTCTTGAGATTCTATGGCCAAGGACAATACCTTCCTCAACCATGAAATAGCATTTCTCCCAATTGAGTACCAAGTTAGTTTGTTCACATCTAGCCAACACTTTGTCCAAATTTTCAAGACAATCATCAAAAGAATCCCTACCACTGAGGAGTCATCCATGAAAACTTCAATGTAGTCCTCCACCATGTCCGCGAAAATATCCATCATACACCGTTGAAAAGTCGTCGGTGCATTGTACAAACCAGCTGGCATCCGCTTGAAAGAAGAAGTACCATAGGGATATGTCAAGGTTGTTTTCTCTCGATCTTCCAAAGCAATGAGAAAATTCTTGTAGCCTGAGTACCCATCAAGAAATCAATAGAAAGCACGGTTGACCATTCTATTGAGCATTTGATTTAAGAAAGCAAGTTGAAAGTGATCATTCCTAGTTACTTTATTGAGCTTGCGATAATCTATACACACCCTCCAACTGGTCACCGTTCTTGTAGGAATCAATTCATTCTTATCATTGGTGACCACCGTCATTCCCCCTTCTTTATGACACATTGAACCGGAGAAGTCCATGAACTATCAGAGATGGAGTAGACAAACCCGACCTCCAACAACTTGGTAATCTCCTTCTTGACAATTTCTTGCATAGACTCATTGAGTCTTCTCTGATGTTCAATAGATGATTTAACACCATCCTCCAACTTGATCTTAGGAATGGAAAAGGTGGGTCTTATATCCCGAATATCCACCAAGCCAACCAATAGCATTCTTCCTCTTTTGTAATACTGCCAATGTGGAATCTACATGCACGTTAGTCAAACAAGAGGAATGAATAACTGTAAACTAAAACAAGGGCCAAGAAATTAATACTGAAGGTGTGGAGGCAATGGCTTCAACTCCAAGGTAGGTGGCTCTTCAATTAAAGGCTTTGTATGAGGAGTTTTCCTATTTTCAAGATCCAATGACAATTTGGGGGGTGCATAGTTGTATGACCCCATTCCTTACAAAGAGTTCACACATTCCATGAAACCATCCATCTCTTAATCGTCAAAGTTGAGCAAGATGGCCTCAAACATATCACCAACATTCATAGTAACACTTGTATCATCAACAATCACATCGGTCACTAAATCCACAAAAGAGCACACCTCATTGCTATTTGGTTGCCGCATGGACTTACACACATGGAATACTACTTTTTCATCACCAACCAGAAAGTGAGTTCTCCGGCTTCAACATCACAAAGAGCCTTACTCGCAGAAAGGAAAGTTCTTTCAACAATAATTGGCACTTCATAATCAACTTCACAATCTAGAATGACAAAGTCCGCCGAAAGAATGAATTTATCAACCGGGACCAAAACATCTTCAATCACACCCAACGCCCTTTTCATGGTACAATGGGCCATTTGCAATCTCATAGAAGTGGGTCTTGGTTGACCAATCCCCAAAGTCTTGAAAACCGAATAGGGCATCAAATTTATACTTGCCCCAAGATCACAAAGAGCTTCAGCAAACTCGGCACTTCCAGTAGTACAAGGAAACGTGAAAGCACCAGGATCCTCCAACTTAGGAGCCATTGAATGAACAATCGCACTCACTTTATGAGTGACTTTGATTATTTCAAAATTCATCGACCGCGTCTTTGTCACAAGATCTTTCATAAAACTTCGCATAACCGGGCATTTTTTCCAAAGCTTCTACCAATAGCACATTGATTGAGAGACTCTTCATTATTTGAATGAACTTCTTGAATTGATTCTCACCATTTTTCTTGGAAAATCTTTGAGGGTATGTAGGTGGAGGCTTAGGCAATGGTGCCTTTGCCTTTTTACACAACCGGCTCCAGTATGTCAATGATATGTTCTCTGGACGGGTTCACTTCCTCTTGAGTCTCTTCCCCACTATCATCAATATCAATCCGAACTTCCTCATTTGGTTGAAAAACATCGTTCGGGATCTCTTCTTCTTGCATTACTTATCTTCATCAACAAGTCGCCTTCCACTTGAGGTGGGTGCATTCCCACCTCTTCTACTTTTTGTGATAACCACCATAGCATGCCCCGTATTGTTATCACCTTTTGGGTTTACCACTTTGTCACTTGGTAGTGCACCCTCAGAACGAGAATTTAGAGCTTGAGAGATTTTCCCCATTTGAACTTCTAGATTGGTGATTGATGTGTTGTGGGAGGCAAGTTGGGCATCCAAATTGGCATTTTTTTCCATCATTTACTTGAGCATATTCTCAATACGTCCCATCTCATTGTTTGAAGAACTTGAACCATGGGAAGGATAAGGATGTGGGTGTTGATACCCAAATTTTCCCTCATATTTTTTAAATATACACATATACTTTTGAAATAGTGCACATGCATTGTCACAGATTTACAAGCACGCACAAGTATTTTTCATAACTTTTCTATAATTTCTAAAGGCTTTAAATCAATTTATTCTTGCATTTTATTATATAAATATTCAATAATTATCCTTCAAATTATTTTTATGATGATTTAATCATCTAAATTTATCATTTATACCCACATAATGTTTAAATATTTTTCAGTGCATTTTATAATTACTTTTGCATTTTGAGGGCTAAATTGCACATTTTGCAATAATAGCCCATATGCATATATAATTACATTATTTATACGGAAAATAAATTTTTATATTTTTATAATGTTAGGTAATTATTTTTAATTATTTTCATGCACAAGTAATATTTTTTTTATTTATCAATTATTATTATAAATTATTTATTTGTTAGATAGTGGGGTATTTAACTAATAGCCTATTTATAAGCCATTTTCGGACCAAACCCTAGCCCAATTACCTAAAATATCTACCCAGACCCTTGGCCCAATCTTTAAGCCCAATCCAAACCCCTCTCCCCCCCCCCGAATTCCTAACCCAGTCCAGAACCCGACCTAATCCCAGCCGTTGATAAAAAATGATCAACGGCTCACAATATTCCCCCCACTTCTCCTTATATCCCCACCCCTAACCCTAGAGACCATTTTGGTCAGCCAGCTGCCTCTATACTCTCTTGAACCTTCTCCTTTCCTCTACAAACCCTAGCATCATCACCCATTTCCCCTCCGATTCCAACCTAGAAATGGAATCAATCATCGATTCCCTTACCTTATCAACCATTTTCCATTACTGGCTACCTGTTTATGGTGTTACATAATTGCCTGCCTAACATGGCAAGCAGATCTCTCTTATTTTGAGCCAAATCTGGTTCAAATCTTTGCCTCTTTTCATCTGTGTTCGTTCTCGTTTCTTTTATGGTATGAATCTATGAGATTCTCCGCGATTCTTTGCTCACCCTAAAACTAAGCTTCAGATCTTCCTAAGATCTAATAGTGGTTCGCGATTCTTTAATTATTTTTTCTTTAGAATTTCCGTATATATGTCCCTGTGCATTTTATTATAATTTTTTCTTCGATATTTCTGACTAATTTTTACTTATCCTAAAATTAGGGTTTTTGATTCTTTGAAATCGAACCAAGCCTGGTTCAATCCTTAATTATTCCCGTCTATACGTCTCTATGCATCTTTATTATAACTCTTGCCTTTAATTTTTACTTACCCTAAATTTGGGGTTTTGATTCATAGAAACCAAACCAAATCTGTTCGATTCTTTAGTTACTTTGTTAAAATCTCTGTCTATATGCATCTCCTTATTTGTTATTTTTTACCGATCTTATATGTTTACCTAAATTACGGTTTCAACTTTTTCCTTATTAATTGTTACGCGCTTTACTTTCTAGTACTTACCATATTTGTGTGTTCTAATTCAGTGCTATATAAACCCCTCCCCATTCCCCTTTAGAATGGAGCTGACTCGCAGTAATCACTAAAATTTGGGGCTTTGTTTTGTGTTTCTTTCATTATCTTGTTCTATACTCTGGTTCTTGGCCGGCTGAAAGCCAAGGCTAGAAATTCTGGGTTCTTGCTACTGTTCTTTCTTGTTTTTGTTTAACTGGTGAGTTACTGAACCCTGGCAATTTCGTTCTTATGTAGTTATGATCTGCATGTGTTCTCATCTCGGAAGTTCATGGCCTTATATGTTTCTGGTTTATTCTTATATGTGACTTTGTTAACTTTGCACTCGTTTTAAAGTCTCTTTAGTATTTTAAGTTTCACCTCATGTTGCTAGTTTTGAGATTGTTCACACCTACTTGGATAATCTAAACCCTCTTAAGTTTGTTTAGCTAATGCACTTCTGGATTGCACTCGTATGCAACTTTGTTAGTTTCACTTGCATTTTAATTTTTTGAGTTCATAATAGTCTATTGGTCAATACTCGAATGTCTACATTCACTGATCAACCTAAATCTGTTTTTCCTACTCCACTTTGAGTTCCTTCAAATGGCTGCTTCACATTTTTAACAATTTGTGACTTGCTTCCGTGTTAACCTATCTTTCAGCATGTATTTGGCTCATTTGATTCCATATTCCTTCAGTAATTATTTGACTCTAGGGTGGTTATCAAATTTGTGTTTTCATAACATGTCCAAATGTTGTTTTGTTTCCTGAGTGAGTTAGCATGACTTTCTTTTGATATTGGGGGTATACTTAGCATAAATTAGGCTTTAGGCTTTAACTTGTTTGGTATTATGCGCCTATGTGACTGTGTAAATCCTACAAATTGGTTTCTCCGTAACTCTTTTAATGTGATGCTGCCTATGTGTTGTTTGGCTAAGTGATGGACTTGTTGACCCTGTGATCAAATGTCCTATGTTTTTTTAGCTTTGCTATGTCTGCTTTCATGAAACTAAGTACCTCTTTTCAAATTATGTCCCTTAACCATTGCCCACTCACTTTCACTTGTTACCTATGTTATTCTGAATCATTCTAGCCGGCTGAAATCCAAGGCTATTTAGGATCTGTCCCTGACCTTTCTAGTGTGAGCACTGCTCGGGATCCATGTGAGACCCTTGTGAACTCTGACACACTAGGATTTGGGTCTCTAGTATTCCTTGAACTGTTCGGATCATTCTTCTCTAGTGTGAGCACTGCCCTGGGTCCTTGAAGCCTTTGGGAACTCTGACACACTAGAGATTTGGGTTCTGAGATATGGGTGAATCACTCACAACTGGTCATGTTTTACCTATGAACATGGGCTTTAGAGATGCTGTGAGTTAAAGGCCTGGCCAATCCAGGTGTATTTGGGCCTGCTGCAGGCTTCATATAGTTTATATACTTTGTAATTCATTCATTCGAGTGTGGTCTGTAATAGTTTTTTATAATAACAATTGGAGCAATAGTGAATTGGGAAAACTAGCTTTATTTTCAATGTTTGTATGAGAATGGGTAGAAATCCTGCCTATAGGTCTTTACTTTGCTCATTCTGCTATTGTGTTAGATAACCTGTCTATAGGGGTTTATTAATTAAAGCACATTCTGCTATTGTATGTTAGATAACCTGCCTATAGGGGTTTACTTTGGCTCAAATACGAATATCCTGCCTACTTTGCTTACATGATTAGACACCATGCCTATAGGAAATAAAATAACCAAAATTCAATTTGCATTGCAGCATATATAAATCTGCCTCTTTAGAAATCATGCCTATAGGGTTCTTAACTGATTGATATGCTAGTGTCATACTTGTCCATTTAGTATGCATGCCTATAAGAACTAAACCCAGTTTTAATCACCAAGGGTACAAATCATGTCTATAGGATGATGACCATCTGTGTTAAGCACTAAAATTAAGCTTCAAAACACTGCCTCATTAGAAGCCATTAGAAAGCATGCCTATAGGAACGACTGAGTAATTCTGAATATCTCACGTTGCTTGATACTGGCTAACACTGCATAAATCACCTATATATCATTCCTATTGGTATAACCGCTTACAACCTATAATCATTAGGCAACTACGTAGTCACTTAGAAATCGTATTAAAAATAACTTTGCACATGAAACTGTTTGCGCGTTCAAAATCCAAAATCACATAGAAATCATGTTTATAGGTTCCAAATTCTGAATCTCTCCAATGCCTAATCTGTTTGCGTGTATTTGTTGTCTAAGTCTGGAGGCTAACTTGAGCCCTTAACTGCTTTTATGTGAAGTCCAACTTGTTTTGTATGTCGCCTAGTTTTCTCATTTCGAGCAACCTAAGTTAGGTCTAGAACTATCCAAAATAGAGGTCCAAACGCCTCCTGGACCATAGGCAGGGGACGGGTAGTGCACGCATAGGGTACGAGTTATAATTGAACTATTACGCTTTAGGTAAAACCTTAAAGATAGTAATCGGGTAGCAGGAGATGATAGTCTGTGCCTGCTGAATGATATGAGTAATACCCCATCTTGACGGAGTTACGAAGTATTATTTATGTTGCATGAGGTGATCCTTTAGGCTAAAATAATTAGGACCCCCCCCTAAAAGACCCTTG